>NW_025109383.1:271222-336844 GCF_011392965.1 Frieseomelitta varia
TTATGTTATGTTATGTTATGTTATGTTATGTTATGTTATGTTATGTTATATTATATTATATTATATTATATTATATTATATTATGTTATATTATATAATATTATGTTATTTTATATTAAATTATATTATACTATATTTACTGTACTGAGTATAATGGAACTTTGTTTATACAGATCGGTTAATATTGAGTTTCGAATATTAATCAATTTCTGTTATTCCTGTCTCATTACCTTTAATTATCCAAACAAATGAAACGAAATTACGGAGAAAATTGGCGAACTTCTCGAACTTCTCGATTATCCGAATAATCTTGTCCCTGAAATGTGCTCGAATAAACCAAGTTCTGTTGCATTGTAGTTCACGAATTTTTCTTTAATTTAATTTAATTTTATTTATTAATGAGCTAATGCCCTTATTTATATTTTTATGAACGTAATGAGACTTGAATAAAAATTTCTAAAAATTTATTAAATGCTGTCCTCTTTATGCGAAAGACACTAATAGCTGAATCGACCAATTCTGGAAATTCACAACTGAATATAGAAAGCAACAGCAAAACAACGGATATTCGTGAATTACGTAAAGAGTGTAATATAATTAATTTATATTACATTGTACGTAATTATTATATTACATATTATATAATTGTTATATTACATTACAATTTATATTACATGTATATATTGCATATATGTATATTATAATTATATTTTAATCCTATTACAAACCCATTAGTTTATAGCTTAAATACATAAGAATATATATATAGTGACTCTTATTACATTTTTATTGTTTTTATCATATAATATGTGTACTCTTATCAAAGCAACATTGAAATTCTGATAAATATATCATATTTTTATATATGTTATAGAATTTTGCATCTTCAAAAATGTACAGTTTAGTTACAAATATTTCGACTGTAAATCCTTATGAATTTAAGAACTTTCAGAATCCTTATAAATTTAAGAACATAAAAACACACAAAATGCATACAACACACGAAAATATATAAAATATTGAAACGAGTTTCCGTTTAGATTCAATTTCTTAATTTAAGAATTTACTTTAATTGAACTTTCCGCTTTGTTTTGTCATTATCTATGACATTAGATCAATTACATCACACATAGATGGCATTGAAAACAGAACGTCTAATTATTCTCTTTGACATTAGTGGTATGAGAGGAACTCTTGATTAGAGTCGAATGCTTTCATAAAGAAAATGAGATATAAAGATAACTTTTTGTTACGAACCCTTTTTTCAAGAATAATGAAGATTAATACATACTATTTTTCATGTTATTTAGTAACACATATTTTTCATCAAAAAGTTTTCAAAAACAATAATTTAATAATCACGTATAATTTTTTAACACTTACTGCGAAATTCTGAGAGAAAAAGATCCTTCGAAAGAATCTGTTCGATTATATCTTCTGGTGTGAAACACTGAAAGTAAAAATGAACTAAGCCACATTTTTTTTTATAGTAAATATATTAAATAAATATTGAAATACTATATAGTATATAATGTTTATTTATAATATATAACACTACTATATAGTATATGAGAATATACTATACAATATATAAGAAAAACAATTTACATTCGTTTATATAATAAACTCTATTGACGCTAAGTCAATTTTTATGTAATATACAGAAATTTTCTGAACTGTACGTCCACAATCTAATCTAATCTAATTTAACAGTAACTTCCAGAAACAATAATCACAATTGATCCCATAAAACCATTCCCATTGGTTTTACCATTTCCTCGTAACTGTTCATAGTCCGTTTCAACAATTAGAAACAATTAGACACACTACATCTCATCGTGAATGTCCCTAATGGGAAGTAATATTTGGCGGAAACCTGTAGCAATCAACACATAGTGAACCGACTAACGGCACTTACATTGCAGCCCATAGTGCTGGCGATAAATTTGCTCTAATAAAGGCTGCCCCAACATTTTCTCTGCAGACACTTACACACTACACATCGACGAAGAATTTCGTCTAAGCAACATTAACCCTTGGTTTCGGTGCAGACGAACGGTTTGCGGCAAATTCGCTGCCGCAACAATTTACCCACTGCATTTTAGAGGAGCGTGGATTTAGACAAGGCAACTCACACGACCAGGGATCATAATCTGAATAAACGTGTGTTAAAGGAACTTCTAATTCGAGAATTTTTTACATTTAATTACTCATGCATAATGTAATGAATATAAAAGAATATAATAATAATATAAAGAATGTAACTATAATAATAATAATAATATAAAGAATATAAAAGTAATAATTATTTAATATTTATTTAAAAAAATATAAAAAAATAAATTATAAATGAATCATAAATTATATTAAAAGAAATCGAACAACGTTTACTAAACTTCATGAAAGTATTACGATTTCTTGAATTTTCCGAGCCTAATATTCAATATGTTCAGTAAAAAGAATTATGCATCGAGCCTCATCTTCAATCGATACTTTCACGTACTATGATAATTTATAACATTTTCAAGAAGAGAAGTGTCCTCACCCTTTCTCACCCTCTGCTCGATGTAGAAACATCTTTGAACAAAATGAATCATGCATTTAGAAAGTAGAGGCTTCGAGCTTTGAATGAATTCAGTTTTATTGTTGTGCGACTAGTATAGATTTAATAATCTTCAAATATTAATGTGAGTAGCTATGTATAATATAGTGTCATCGAAACAACTTGCTGTGACCGATGCCTAACCACAAGTTTCGCACTGAATTCGATTCCAAGGCCGAGGGACCAAAAATAGACGATGTTCTTCGATCACTCGGAATAGCCCCGGGAATATTTTCGACGCGAGGAAATATACGAAAACGCATAATAGCTTCTTTGATACCATCAAAAGCTTTCTGCCTCTCTGTCGATCCGAAACGCTTCTTTTGCGCAGCTCTCCTCTCTTCCCTTTGCAATTTATGATCGAGAAAAGTCGCATAAATATTAGCTTTCAAGCCGGTGGAGAAATGTGTTTCCACGACGGCCGCACGGAAGTAACGTAAGAGGCGAGCAGCCATAGTGAAAGAGATTTAGCGACGCGCACATGGACTTCTAATAAAATGGCACTTGTTACTCAGACGAAGGAGCGCTGCTGGTGATTTTATGGTCACTCGATACATATGTACATAAATGTAGTAGCGAACGGAAGAAAGCTGAAAAGATAAGTTTTTCACAAACGTATAAAATTGTGTAAAATTTAGAAGTTGAAAGTCTTGTTCAATGATCAATGCAGAGCTTGTATAATGCAATTTACCCCTTGCGCTGGCAACTGGTTCGCGGACCATAACGAGCGACCGTACCGTACAATACGATAATTCGTCGCTTTCTGTTTCTTTTCAACTCATCGGCATGATATCACTGGATGGAAATTATTAAGAAGCAATAACTTCTTAATATGAAATACTTCTTAATACTTAAAACTGAGAAAATGTAACAATTTAGGACAAAAAAATTCTGGACGTGCGTGGCACTGCATTCCAGGGCAAGAGGTTAATGTTTCGTCGAGTTTTCTCGTTAAAAAGATAAATTACACGTCGAAGCGATCTATCGATCAACATTGTACTCGAATACGTACAAGTTCCAATGTTGGACAAAAAATTAACCAACGATTAAATCTTTCCAATAACCTTTAATCGCAATTGATTCAAAACATTCTAACTTTGGTAATTAATTACAAATTACGACTAAATTTCTAGTTTAATCATTAGCTGCGACGGACGGACTAAATACCTTTTAATCGTTAATTACGATTGAAGATTAAATTCTTAGTTTAATCAGGTTAATTGTTATTAACGATCGAGTTTCCTTTTAATTATAATCATCAGCTGGATATATTATCGATAATTAATTGCTAAAATTCTTCTCGTAGTTCTGAAATTTGCTGAAATTCTTCTTGTTCGCGACAAATAGAATGAACTAAGCAAAAAAATTATAAAAACTAGTCAGGAAAAAGAAATTAAAAATGTTTCAGATGCTACATTTCTATTCGAGGTAATTATAGCTCGAGATGTAACAACTGTGAAATTCTCATTGTATTCAAAAACATACAATCTTATACAGTTGGATGTAGTGAAGCACGCATAAAATAAACATTACATCCTCGTGATCTCTGCAAATTTATTACCCGTATCGTATTGCACGTAAACAAGAAGAATATTCAGAATTCAGAATATCCTCTAAATGGATCACTAGTGACATGATCACCGACGCGGTTAATTACTTATTTCTGGACTGCGGATTTTTATGCACAATCGTATCTTTGAGAATGTAATAAAAACACATGGTTTCATGTACCAAATTTAAAAGAAAAAAAGAACACTGCACTTTGGATGTACATTTTATATACTCCTTTGCATTATATATTATGCAATGTTGCGCTTCAAAATTGCATGTAATAAAAATTCGCGAAATTAGCCAAATTGTGTTGATATTGGCCTTGAATGGGAGAAAATGCTACTCTCTCTCTCTCTCTTCCACTTATTTTTTCATGTTGAATAAACCCCCATTCGGGGAGTGATGACACAACGATCGGATCGAAAACGTCGCGTAACATCCGCGAAATCCACCACCGCCAGCTGTTTGTTTTGCTCGCGTCGTTAGCCTCGCTGGGCACATCCCCTTCACGGCTGTTTGCAGCCTAATTTCCAGAGGCGAGTCCGAGGCTGATGCTGAAATCGGAGGGAACTGGGTCAACCGATCATCGTGCTCGTGTCCATATCACGGAGAAATAGGAAACGCAAGCGCGTTCTTTTATCGATCACCGTATCCTTCCCACGGAGCGGTGAATCCTCGAGCAGCTTTTCCGATCGAGTAATCACTCGGCGAAATTGTTGTTCTGTCATCGACAACCGATCACGATAACAGCCGGTGCTGATTTCCATTCTCATACCGTTACGTTATGGCGCACGTGGACTCATTAATTGACTATCATTAGGAGAAATCGAATCGAAGTATAGAACGGCTGATCGGCTTTGAAATTATTAGGAACCTCATTACACGGACGTTTTAATGCGCATGGGTTGCGATTATAAGTGCACTCGTTAGTTTGTTACGTGTGACAATTAGTAAATAACGTGAATCGTTAAGTTTCATCTCTTATCGAGGGATAGTTTCAAGATTTAATTTAAAATATTAAAATTATCGACTTTTTATCTATCTGTATTCATAGTGTACACACGCATGTACGTTTGTCGTACAGAAGTTTGGAACATCGATTAATTTTGGACATATAAATGCTGCGTCGTTTTAACATAAATATGATTTAAATAATAATTTGTAAATAAATATCAGTAATACAATATATAAATATTATAATTATTATAGTTGTATAATATATATAATATATAAATATTGTAATTATTATAATTATATAATATATGTAATATATAAATATTATAATTATATAAATAATTTAAATAATAATTTATAAATAAATATCAGTATCTTCAGTAACAATCTTATCTATCAGAAATTGGGTTTAGGGTTCTACCCTAAATAGAACAATTGTCTCTCTGTTGACTTCAATATTGCAAATTAACGCGTTAAAGTATAAAAATTTGATCGAATTTAAACAACAAAAACAAATATCAATTAATATTATAATTATTGTATATTTTTGAGGAAATTTATTTAAATTTATATTACGTATATCGTATTTAATCGTCAATATGACAAAATTTATTTAAATTTATATTACGTATATTGTATTTAACCATCAATATCAGATTTTCCTTTTTTACAATTAATATACAGGCTTAAAAGATGCAGGTACTTTTTTTTATAAATATACAGACATTTTAAAATATACAGACATTTCCATTGTTATAGTGTTAATAATAATGACATATATTTCGATTGTAATTGATCAATATTAATTATTAACTGTCCATCGTATAACCAATGTTTGCGTCAATAGCTATAATGCATTTTGAAATATGTATTTAACACATTATTTCCGATATTTGTTACTTTTGACCTCTACCACTGTTGCTTCTATAATATGTAGGAAACTTGTACAAATAAAAATATTTTCACACATGTAATGAAACACACAAACAAGCGAGGTAAGTACAATATCGTGTAAAAGAGAAAAAAAAAAATGATTAGCATAATAAACGTTCCAGTTTCAATGTGATTATTGAAATTCATTTTTTAATGAATATTCAGTTTCATAAGTTTTTAATTATTAACTTCTCGTACGCGCATGTACGTACATACGTATATACTTGTACAAAATACATACCAATATTCTACGTTGTAAATAAACGCAAAGAAGAGAAACAAAACTTCGCATTTATTCACCGATATTCCTGGGAAAGAATGCACTGTATAATTTCGCAATACTGAAACCGATATCTATTCTTTTTTTTCACCCAGTGCAGCGATATTTGTACCAGAAAATAATCACTACGTTAAGAATCGAACTTGAAATCGAAAATGTTCTATACAAGACAGTATGGGGCAATTTTTTTTTTTCTTTTTAGTATAGCCAAAATTATTATTTCTTGTTTTAGCCAAAATTAGAAAGAGAAAAATTGTTATTATTATTTTTATTTTAGCCAAAATTAGATAGAGAAAAATTATTATTATTATTTTTATTTTGGCCAAAATTAGAAAGAGGAAAATTGTTATTATTATTTTTTTTTAGTCAAAATTAGATAGAAAAAGAGGAAAATGTCTCTATTTCACAACCAAAATCGATACGTTATTTCTCCACTGTTTTATTATTAACACTTTGTATTATAATTAGTTGTTTAGTTTATTACCTGGTGAACTTTCATTTTATTTTTTCTAATTTTGATATGTTTCTTAGACATAATAAAAATTGCTTTCTATTGTCTAAAACACCAGCTTTCATTAACGAACGTAATTAGTTAATATAATTTTAAAAAATTTAAAGATATTACTTTGAATTATTTACTAATTTTACTTATAAACTACACTTGATGACAAAACAAAAATTTAATTCCTCGATATTTATCCATAAATTATTTCTTTTAAAAAACTGCAAAAATATAATAATTTCAGATTGTAAATTCGATGGAAATATATTTAATATATTTACACATATGCATAAACATTACAGTACATATAAACAAAACTTTGATCTAAATTTTGATTTAAATACCTAATTCAATTTTACTCAACACAATTAACTTTATTTTATTATAATTATAACGTTAACAAATAGAAAATATAATTTTTAAGTATCCAATCGCGTTTGAGCAAATTTACCCTTAAATGATATTATGATGTCACAGATAACCACAGTAATCTATATGTTGCAAAAATTAAAGTTATTTAATTCTATTTTGTATTTTATACTTTTTCTGGTAGACAATAATAATAAGATTAAGTTAAATCAAAATCCCAAAATTAAAGCAAAACATAAATTTTTATAACTTTAGATATGTAATGGTACATTAACCCTCAAATAGAATAATATTGTCGCATTATAAGTAATCACGATAATTTAGATTAAATTTGAGTTTCTAAAATTGTAACATGTAAATACTCCTTTTGATTTCTCCGTTTCGTAATATATCATAGCTTTCAACTTGATGCTCATGGATCAATTTAAAAGTTATACTTTTATTAATGGTTATTTTGATGAAAATTTATGGTGATATATGAAAATTAACGTTTTCTGCGGAATTTTAAACAAGTAAGAAAATAGGGAACTTTCTCGTTATATCATCACGAAGAAAGAATTATGAGCACTTTATAGCAAATGTATTAATAATATTAATATTAATGTATTTATGTAGTTGTGTTATATAATAATTGTACAATATAATAATACAATATAATAATTGTACAATGTTCACCATTTTACGGCATTTGCTTTTAATTTTTCCACTTTCTGATAATAAAAAAAAGCATAATACTTTTTATTTTTTCACGTGTTTTACGCGAAACGCTTTCGCAGGCTCATCGATCACAGTGAATTTTTATCAAAGTGGTGGCCGTGAAAATGTAACGTTCAAAATGACATAGAACGTAAAATTAATAAAAATCAAATGAACGATGTTACAGCGTGATATTACAAGCTAACAGATTATTTACAATTAGCAGATATTCTTTATGGTTACACATGTACATATGTATTGGGTTTCTCTAGTTTTCTATGCAAATTGTACACGAATATGTATACATAGATATATACTTTCAAATAAATTTATTTGACTCGATGTTATCTTGAAACAATTTTATTTCTTTATTGACTAGCGAATGATGTTTCTTCAAGTTATTTGATTGTTTGTCTATTAAATAATTATTAAATAATTTTTATTTCATTTTGTGTTTTATATTTGCTTTTAGTTATAATTCTGATTCTCTTGTGCAAACATTGTCGGACAAATTATCTAGGAGTTATATAATATTTTATTCCGATGAATTAACTCAATTAAAAGACTATTTGCGAGTATATTTGACTTGGACAAAAGGTAAAGTTACTTTTCCCAAGTTATTTCTCAAATAAGAATAATAAATCAGTTGAAATGATTCGTTGTTTCAGCTTGTTATTTTTTTTTTTTTTTTTTTTTCGTCTTTATTTCAAATAGAATTTGCCCGATCCTGCTTCCAAAGCAGCTTTGAATAAAATTCCTTTCAATTTGGAATGACCAATTATTTCCCCTGATTCATCTTTTTAATTTGAAAAAACAACTTTACCTTGCAAATAATCGTCTATTTGAATTAATTCATTGGAATAAAATATCATATAATTACCTAATTACGCAAGGTAATTTGTCCGACAACGTTTACACAAGAGAATTAGAAGAAACCTTTTGAGAAATGATTTATGAAAATGAAATAAATACAACATAAAATAAAATAAAAAATTATTCTATTTGATGCCCAAAATAATAAAATAATTCTCTTCTTCAAATAAATTAACGTAGAGTTCATCAGAATATATCGAAATAATTATACATTATTATACATAGTTATTATAATTATATCATTATTTTAATAGTCATTTTTCACATGTTTTATTCAAACAATGGCAAGAAGTTTTCAACCATGCACAAGTAAATTCGAAAACATTCAAATTATATTCGCGAATTCAATTAGAATCGTTATTTCTATTTCAAATAAACACAATAATATTTTATACCTCGAATGCTTCCATGTTTTTTCTTCATACCTACGAGTACTTGCGTTTAATTGGAAGTTTCTTGCCAGCAGCGTAAACGATAATTCGCCGTCAAGCTTAATACGGATAAACTCCCAGTATCATAAACACGACACTCGTAAATAAACGTAGGATCAGCATTTCGAAATCAAAGCTTGGAGGATTTCAAGGTTGGACAGTTTCCTCCTGTTAACAAGCCCTTAAGACTTCTCAGTTCGTTCTGTTCCAATTATTACCATTATGTTGAAAGTGAACTGTAAGTAGAAATAATACTGCATGAACCGTGGAAAGGGGGAGGAAAGCGCATCAGGGATGGAAACGAAACAGAACGAGAGAAAACGGACGAGAGAAGAGAGGATGTCGAGCAGATCGCGTGGCCCTCGACAAGGAACTAGGCCAACCGATGACCTTCTTGCAAATAAGTAACCAAGGTGATACACAGCATCGTGGAAAATTATAACGGCAATTCCCCAAGAAGCTCGTTGAAATATTCATCAAGAATCGTTAACGAGATGAAGGACCGATTGGTCGTTAACCTTGCAAAGCTGAACAATACAAGTATCGCGAAGTATGTATGTATGTATATTTATGTCGATTGTTAAACACTGTATCTGATGTGTTTTTTTTTTTTTTTTTTTTTTTTGTTTTTTTTTTGTTTTTGTTTTTGTATCCTACACCGGGTGTTTTCGAAGAAAAGAATGAATGTCGGAGAGGAGTATCTCTTCTCGTTTAAGATTTCTTAAGCACAGGCGATGAATTGCAAAACATTTTACAAAAAAAAAAAAAAAAATTGCAAACCAGAAGATATAACGCGTCTAGATTGGTTCTCGTCGAACGAATTCAACTGACAAACGATCGAAATTTCAACTAATTGTAACGAGACAGAGCGGCACACAGTGTATTTTCCTTTTCTCTTCTTTTGTTTCGTTTCGAAAACATTCGTCGGAATCTACATCTCCCTCAAACTCTTGCGCTGGAATGACGTCGAGAATTTCTCGCAATTTTTCAAATTGCAACGTTTTCTCAGTTTCAAGTATATACTATGTTAACCCAGGCAAAACAAATCAAATGACAGATCTATTATTTCTATTCAATGATATCGCACCGACACGAGTTCGAAAGAAGGAGCGAGCGACGAATTGTTACATACGACGCCGGTCACTCGTTACGGTCCGCAGAAACTGACGAAAAAACTCGAGCCTTGGCGACTTTAATTGAAGCGCATGTCCGACTATCCCAGAGACTCTGCCACTAATTTCCGTCAACGATGCGATTCATCATAACGTGGAGACAGCAGAGTGGAAGCAAACGGGAGTGGAAACGCACAGGCAAAGAGAGCGGTGTTCTGAAAAGGTGTTGCTGATTCTATTTGCGATGAAAAGATTGGCACTCGGCAATTGGCTGGCAGGAAGCAGCTGCTCCGCCTACCGTAACGCTACTCTTGGTGCCTTGGTCACGCTAATTTGCATACCGTTTGTATATCTAACGCGCGACTCTAGCCGCCTATAACCCAGCCCGACACGCGTGAAAACAAATTAAACTAATCATTTCTCATTGGTCTAACGAAGAGATGTTTTCGAAACTGGCGTGAAAACCAACCCAGACGTTTTGTTATACTTCCTTCTTTTGGCCTCTCTTGCATTTCTTTTTTTCCTTCGACCATCACGAATCGATCTTCTCGAAGATCAGGCCAGAAGAATATGCCCTTTTCTTCTTCGAAGCCGCTCTGATGATTTAAAAACGAATTTGTCTCAGGCTGAAAATTATTATTACACTTTACGATTTTAACCGTGGCTTTATGCGTATTTATATCTACACTTGTGCGTGAGCGTGTGTGTGTGTGTGTTATAAAAAAAAAAATCGCCTCCCGAAAATTAAGCCGATTCGTCGACGTGCGTTGTATTTAAATTGGCTAGTTTCCCTTTCGTAAGTGTGACTCCTCGTCGCATTCTCCTGCAGTTTTGTAACGCACGATACGCGAAAAAGCTTGAGCAGCAAGAAGCGGCGTTACACGAGCCATAAAACAAAGGCCAGGGGGCTTTTCTCGAATAATCGGCCATCCGGTGAATGAAATTGAATCGTGACTATCGAGCCTGACTCGCAAACACCCGGTGGTACTCTCGCCTGCGATATAGACGAGATTAATTCTCAATCTTCTCTCGAACGCGCGTGTGTAAATGTGTAAATGTGTGTGTGTGTGTGTGGATGCAGCACTCTACCGAACGTAAGTGTCGAGAATTGAAACATCCACTCGGGGAAAAAGTCGAGCGAACGATTACGTTTACTTCATTTTTTTTTTTTTCTTGTACGCGAACGAATGTCTGAACCAAATTGTGATTGATTGGAAAATAAAAGCAACGAAAATTATTCGACTCATCCGAACTTACGATCGACACAGTGTTCATGTGTACGAGCGTGTGTGTGTGTGTGTGTGTAAAGATGCGAGCGTGTATTATCTACATATGTACACAGGACAAACACAGAAGCGTACGGTGTGAGAGGATCGGTGTATGTGAAGAGCGTGTGTATGCTTCGTTATAGCGACGTTAATTAATTAGCGAGGGGGGAGGGGGGAAGAAGAGAGGGGAGGGGGGAAGAAGAGAGGGGAGGGGGAATGGCCAAGATCCATACACGCCTCAGAGAGCCTCGGAGGAGATCTTTCTTACGGATCTCTTGTCTGCACGATCGTGTTGAACAACGTGTTTCCATTCCAGGATTATCGGCGCTCATCGTGTCTCTTCACTTTTTTTTTTTTTTTCTTATTTACCCTCCCCCTTACTTGCTAATGAAAGAGCAATTTATCCATTACTGATATGCAATTAATACCTGAACTGAATAATTGGAACACTGCGAGTAAATACGTTTAGACGCATCGTGTGTCGATGTGTAATTTCTTCAAAATGACGAAACGAGTGCAACCAACACTGGCGCTCGAAATTCCATTTCACGACACGACGTTCGTCAAGGTCCAGGAAGAGTCTCTGGCAGCAGGCTGAGGCTTGTCGAATCCGAACCAAACTACTGGTAACCGTAAATAACGTATGCGTTTGTTACTCCTCGGGGACCTAGGTACGGGCGGTACGCTACGAGATTAAAATAGGAATAATGAGAATAATGGATGTTGGATTCGTGGAAGAGAAAAAAGAGAAAGAAAAAATGAATGAAAGAAAGAAAGAAGAAGAAAAGGGAGAAGAGAACTAAGGTAAGATACGACAGATGTATCTGTGTGTTTCTGAAAGTGTGTATAAAACAAAGAAAACGTTGGTCTTGGCCCCGCGTCGCAAGGCGACGTGGGATAAAAAGAAAGAAAACAAAATGCTAAACATGTCTTTTGCTATTTTCACGCCAGAAGCGTTTTCCCCCGCTGCGCCTCGATTTTCCTCGTTTTCTCACGGCTACGTAATCCGTAACAACTTAGACTGCGGATGTTCCAGACGGAAATGCCATATTTTTTGTGAGAAAGCAACGAGAAAAATAGAAATTTTTAGTTTAAGTTCGAAAAATCACAGAGTAATGTTTCGTTGAATTTTTTTTTTTTTTTGCACATTTACATTATCCTCGTAAACATCTGCAGTCTAACCTAATAATCGTATGCGTTATATGTACTATTATATAAATCGTTCTCCACAAAAAAAGAAATAAGAAAAAAGAAAACAATTGGGAGAACAAGTTGTACGTGGGCGTCTCGTTCGTGTGTGTGTGTGTGTGTGTGTGTGTATATTTGAGTGTGAAACGTGTAGGTATACACCTACAGGTGAAAATCTTTCTCTCCTTTTTCTCGGTTATTTTCCAAAGTCCGGAAGTGAGCTGGTCGAGATTCAAAATTCGAGGCATGATGTGTGGTGGTCTCGGCGATACACGAGACATTTCTCATCGTATAGTTTAAGTAATTGTCCGAACGCCAACGTTCCGCAAACGTCCCGAAAAACTTGGAAACTCGCCCCGAGAAACGAGATGATTCAGGGAGACGTATCAAAGCGCTTCCAGTGGGTTTCGAACGCCACGAAGAATTTGCAAAATTCGTTTCGATCGATTTCGAATCGACTCGTGCTTCCCGTGCCGATTGCGCGGGAATATATTTTCGATTTGCGTCGCAGGTAAAGAAAAAANTTTTTTTTTTTTTTTTTTTTTTTTTGGTTATTGTTTGGTTATTTCCTTTGGAAGTTTATTTAATAATCTCTAAATGGAATACAATATCATTTGTGTGTCTACGCACATGTTCAAAAGTCAAAGTATGTACAAATGTTGTGTGTATGTATATTTGTTTCGAAATTGAAAAAATCAATATCATTTCTTTGTAAGGTGTTAGTTCATTAACAATTGTGTTGTAGGATGCAACATGCAGTTTAAAAGTTAGGTGTTATCTACGATTATTAAAAAGGAAAATCAAACAATATCCTGGATACTTTTGGACAACACTGTACGTTAGAAAAAAATACTGATTTACTTATTAGTTAATATGTATTATTTCGATCTCGGAAGAATAACAATGTTTCTTACTTATTTGTTTGCATTTGTTTGGATAATATGAATAAATTGGAATAAAAAAATCACGAAATATACCTACTATTGTTATTGATGGATAAAAGTATACAAAATGTGTTATTATTATATTCATTAAACCATACAAATTATTATTATTGTTAATTATATAATATTATCACTTATTCGCTTTATATTGTATATAAAATTATATTTATAATATATATATATATATTATATATTAATAATATTTATAATATTATTATTAGTATTATTATATTTATAATTAAATTATAAATATAATAATACTAATTAAATTATATTTATTATATTTATATTTATAAATCGTGCTTTCGAAACACGATCTTACGAATATAAATTAGAAACATTGTCAATATTTTAGAAATGGTTTAATTTTAACTAACAAATTAATTAAAATTTACAATCATTATATGTTCCACATCTATTCTTTTTCTATTTGAAATATTTGATGTATAAATATTTAGCAGACACACATATATATATATAGATTTCCATGATTGACTATACATCTTCATTTTATATTTCATACTTATGGTTTCAAATTTTGTATAGGTAAGCTAGATTTGTTTTGAAAAACATATAATGAGACGAAAGATGTAGACAGTAGAAACTTTTGTCTGTTTAACATGGATAAAAAAGTACTTATACATTAATATAATAATAATAATTCAACGAAACAAGAAATGTTGAACATGAAATTTAAATTTATTAAAACTTTAATAAACATATTAAATTTTTTCATAAAATTCTTTTACGAAATAGAAGACTTTATTAAAAAAGAGTTAAACGCGAATGAAATAAATCATAAAGTTACTGAGAACTACCACCTAAAGATTTTAGTCGCAACCATAGCCTTTTTTTAATGATAAACAACACGTATGGAATTAAATTTTAACCAAAGTCAATAAAACCTCAAACATTGGATGTTTTCTGATCAAGAGTTCAGTTATTTTAACCGTAACAAGTTAATATTATGCTCCCTCATCTTTTTATTATCCTTTTGTCCCTTAACCTTTTGTACTCTGACGGCGTTTAAAAATATCGCTTTATACAAACGCTTATATCTCTTCAGTGTGGCAACAATTCCTCGTGGTACTCAAAATGAACATTTATGAATCGGTGGATGATGGGACGTGAATGTTTCTACGTTTTCTTGCTTTGTGCAGCACTTGGTTTGCCATCTTAAATGTAACACAGTAGAGCTCTCTATTTTTCAATTCATTCGATTGTTTTATTTATCTGTGTAAAATGTCTGCTCGTTATTCTATTCTAGTGATGTGACACTCGAGTATCAGCAAATGATCAATTTATAATCTTTCAGAGTAGTTTCATTGATTTACAATGTCGCACTTCTAAACATTTGCATGAGTTTTGTAAAATAAAATTTTGTTCTTTATTTTATTGCAAACTTTTTCCTATTGCTTGCATTCTGATTTCTCTGATACATGATTTTTATACTTTAGTTGTTGGTAGTTTCAATCAGTTAAGATATTCAAACAACATCAAAAGAGGAAAATTTCTTTTCCTTTTCCTTTTCATATGTTTAGAACACGTCGAAAGTCGTCTAATTTCATAAAAATTTAACAAAAAAAGTATCGTAAGTGAGGCAAATTTCTAGTCTATCGAACTTTTCCCAATTTTATCTACTTTCCTCTTTAATAAAATCGAAAAAGTTATACAGTTTAAGAAAAAAAAATCACATTTAAAAAATTATAACGAAGTAGCCAAAATTGGGAAAAGTCGCCAAACTAAAAGTTTAACTTAATTTTGAAGGGGCAAAGGAAATCGAATGAATATTTTCTAAATATTACTATACTTTCGTCTTCAACGAAAATGAAATCGGAGATTGCTTTGAGCGTCCCAATAAAACGCTATCGTTCATTCGGGAAAACAAAGATTTTCCCCCGTTAACGAACACGCGTGCTTCTCGTAGTTCAACGTCGCGGTTTCTCGTTCGATCAGCGAACGCACACTTGACACCAAAGGTGTGATACCGTAGCCCGTGCTAAAATGTCATGATATCAATGCGTTAAGATGTCAATATGTCAACGGCATCGACATTGTTACGCGCGCGTGTTCGAGCTTTATACCTGGAATGGGCGTTCGAGAGCAATACTGTAACTTGCGTTAATTTACGAAAATGAGAAAGTGTCAATCTGTCAAGCACGTCGAGTTACTGTTACATTATCAAACGCTCAAGTCTGGCTTTTAAACCGTCTGAAGGCTAAAAATCCTCTTAATTATCCAGCCTTGACGTGTACCAGGAACCGGGTAATTGTAGAATGCATCAATTTTGTGAAAAAGTAAGGTGCTGCTCGCGATACGCGACGCTCGAATCAGATTATCGAGGCATCCCGGTTATCTCGAAACATCTCGTTAACGACACGAAAGCTTGAACTCCACCGTAGAAAGTAAATGCTCCTTTGTGTTATCCTTTTAAGAGTCTCGAGCTTCTATCCAGACGTTCGCGAAGTGAAAATAGAAACTAACTCGGGCGCCGTGTGCCGTGTAAATGTTTCAAATGTATTAAATTTGTGAAATTTAGGAATTTTAACATCGTAGGAACAACGAGGAAGAATACATGAATTTTAGAGAATAAAGTTGGTCGCGTGTAATTTAAATTTTCGTTCGCTTGCGAGTGAAAAGTTTGTAAACACGTAGATTTGTTTAAATATGTAGTAAATATGAATTTGCAGTTATATTAAATAATTGTAATGAGTGTAATTAAATTTGTGAAATTTAAGATTTTAATATTCTACTTCTAAGAACAACTTCAACAAAATTATAGTTACATTGCAAGAAAGGGATTTAATTAAATTAATAAATCTAAAATTTCCCATCTGTGCGTGTCAATATGTTAAATTTATGCAATTCAGCAGAATGTGATACCTGCAATTTAAAGTTGTAATATTCTACCAACAACGGGAACGAATATTTTAATTTTATAAAAATGAGAATTAATTCAATCGAATTTTATTGTATGCAATAATATATTCGAATTTTGTTTTATATTTGTTATGCATGGAACAGTATAATTCGAATTTTATTTGCATGTAAAGGTAGAAATCGTTGCCAAATAGATTTAATTAATTAAATTAATAAAATTTCCAATTTTGTGCCATATAAATATTACATGTATTCCAATTACATTAAATTTACAAAAGAGGCTGTAACATTCTACCAGCAAGAAGAACAAATATTTTAATTTTATAAAATAAGAATTATCCATTAAGTGACAATAGTGTTGTTCAACTTAACATTTGCAATATTTTTCAATCGATTCAAATTATCCAATTTTGTTTTTTAATTCAGTTCAATTAAGGTTACTCGCTTAATTTCTTTCTTTTTTTTCTTTTTTTCATTACTATTTGTTTCACCCGGGGGGGAAAAATTGCAAGGTTGAATTAATCGTTCGTAATTTGATTTACTTGTAAAAAGAGAGATTGTAATTAAATAAAATTTAATTAATTTCATAAATTTAATTGTAACTTTCCAATTTAATTCACGAACTAGAAATTAACACTGCCTCGCGCAGCTATTTGCAACAACGAAGCGAACAAATAAAATAAAACCTGAAATATATGAGCATGTAAATATATGGTATAATTTGTAAACAATATGCACGGAGGATTGATGAAAAATTTTTAATCGCAGAAACTTCCTGCATATCGTTGTTTTATAATTGGCATCAGTCACTTTTCATTGAAAACAACTTATGCAACATAAATATCCTTTTGTTGTTGAAATCATCGATTGGAGGAACAGTTTTGTCATTTTAAGACCCATTAGAGACCAACATCAACGTTGCATCAACGTTTCATTGCGCAATTTTTTTTAATCAGAATTATGAAACAATATTTCAAGAACTCGCTCGATACGTTTTCATCATTAGGTGTTTTATGATTTTATGAAACTTCGTTTTGAAATATTTGCAATGTTACGACGAAATTATTGCTCGGTTCTCAATGCGTCAGTATGATTATTGTAAAATAATCATTACGATGTTGTAACTAAACTATTTCATCAACTGAAAATTTCGACAGGAAGGTTTGTATCTTTTTCAAAGAAAACTGACTTACACTGATTAGATTTCAAACTTCTCTCGAACTTGGAAAATTTAATCAAGCATGCAAATCCATGTAGAACGTACTTAAAAATAATTAAAGTGCGCAGGAGGAAAGATGTTTAGTTTGAGAAAGGCTGTAAATAAAAAAGATCGCTTGCACTTTCAAACTTTAATATACATTACACGAAGGCTCAGAAATTCGTTACAAGCTTATCTCGTGCTTATCTCGTTTTTGAAAAAGAATCGAAGTTCTAGTTCTACTCTTTTTTTTTTTTCACGTTCCACCGGAAACGATTTGTCCACTTTATTTTACTCTCGATAATACACAACCGATACAGTTCCCTTCTTTCACAAACATGTTCTTCCACCACGTAGCCTTCGGACCTACAACCTGATGAACAGAAATATTTGCCCGACGTTTGAAAAGATCGGCGACATCGGCAAGTATGAGAATTCAATAATAACCGAGCAAGTACAATCCAAACGCGTGTGAGATATATTTCAATTTGCCAAGGTTGGAGCAAACAGCTCCTTTTTCCCCTGACCTCCACACCCGAGCAGGTAAAGCCGATAAATTTCATCGCGGTGAACGTTAATTTCTCGCGAAGGATCGCGAACCGAGAACTGCTCGGCAACTCGCTCGATTCGAGGAAATTCTCCCATCCCTTGCCAATCTATTCACCCTCTCCGATATCTTAAATCCAGTGAAACGGCCGCGCCATTAATTAAACCCTCGGATTACGGATAACGGGGGAGATGAAAACTCGCGAACACCGAGGTGTTGCGTAAGTAGTTGCGGAGGAGAGCTTACGTCTGGTCGAATGTCAGGCCACCGATCATTCAGCGGGCTAAAAATATCGGAGAGATCGTGTGTTCGGGAACCACCCACGCGAGATTCCGAAGCCAGAGGTCGGAGGTGGATTCCGAAGGAGCTCACGAACGATCGTGTCTGGCACGTAGAGTCGCGATATTGCCGGATGTGAGAAAAAAGAGAGAGAGAAAAGAGCCGTGAGTCTCTCGGTGAGAGCTGGTATTTCTCGTTGGTGAGAAACGGAGAAAGGAAAAGGCAACAGATGAAAGGACGTGTTATTAAGGGGTCGGGACAGTTTGAAACTTTTTAAAAAAATCGATTTTTTTTTTTTTTTTATTGTTTTAAATGGTAGTTTGAAGTCTTAAAGAAATAAGAAATAAGGTACAAAGGTTCTAGCTTTTAGAACGACTTATTTTGAGGTATAATATATAAATCCGCGGATATAGAATAATTGAATTTATATCGCTGTTTACAACTTTCAAGCTGTATTATAAAGTGTACATCGTGTGATTCAAATATTACTTTTGGTGAATCGAATATTAGGGGACTTGGATTCAATTTAGTTGTGAATTGTAAGAACTGTGAGCCGCGATATATATATATATATATAAGTGAAAAAAGTAAGTAAAGGATACACATGAAAAATGACGTTTTGAAACTTTAAAGCGTTTTTCTCGAAACTAGGTTTTTAGAAACGGTGTGCAAGACATCTCGGAATCTAACCAACCGATTACTATGAAACTTGGTACGTCTCTTTAGTGTAACATTTACTAGGGATTGACGATCGAACATTTTTTAATTTTTAACAATTTCGAAAAATATAAACAGAAAACGTAGAAATTTTTGGCATAAATTCGATACATCAAGAGCAAATAGCTGCTATTTTCATAATTTTCACAGAAATGAAAATATTGGATCGTCAATCCCTAGAAAATATCGTTTACTTTTGAACTTTTGAACTTCTTCCTTTCTGCAACTCCGTTTGGCTGGAATCATGCACACCGACAGGCAATATAAAAGTTAAAAAGTTAAATGTTCAATTATATATATATATATATATATATATATATATATATATATATATATATATATCTTTTTTACTAGTCCTCAAAGTATTCATAATTTTTAGGCCCGTCAAATTGTCCTGCTCTCTTAATCTGTTGCGCTGGAATGACGTGCCACGCACGTCGAGAATTCTTTGTCCCAAAATTGCAATATTTTTTCAGTTCTAAGTATATTTAAGTATAACCCAGGCAAAACAAATAATAAATTTGTTCAATAATTTCCATCCAGTGATATCATACCGACGAGTTCAAAAAGAAAGCGGCGGAATTATTGTATACGGTTCGGTCGCTCGTTATGGTCCGCAATCAGTTGCCAGTGCAAGTGGTTAATCTCTTATTGACGTGCCACGCACGTCGAGAATTCTTTGTTCCAAATCGCAACATTTTCTCAGTTTTAAATATATTTAAATGCAACCAAGGCAAAACAAATGATAGTTTATTACTTCTTAATAATTTCGATCTAGTGATATCACACCGACGAATTCATAAAAAAAAAGAAAGCGGCGAATTATTGTATACGGTTCGGTCGCTCGTTACGGTCCGCAATCAGTTGCCAGCGCAAGTGGTTTAAGAAGGGTGAAAAGCAAGAAGAGGTGGCCACGTGTCAGCTATCGTGTTCCACGCTCTTGAAAAAAAATTGCTCGGAACAATAGAAGTGTAGGCGGTATGTGCCGCGATTATTTCTTTCGTGCAAAAGGAGCAAGCGAAGAGAGGGAACGGCTCGGAAGACTGTGTTTGCCGAGAGGTTCCTCGTCAACCCCGGAGCCGCGTACTTCCGCGAACAAAAGGAGCAAAGGAGAACAGATTCCCCGGCAAAGTGCAAGAGGAAACCGTGCAACTGAGGGTTTGCCTTGCCTTCGCGTGCAACTCCCGGCTCGGATTAATTTGCGTTTTCGAAATTGTAAAGTCCAAGTTGTTCCGTAACTCCGCTTAAATATCGCAACGGAGGAGAGAAAACGACCGGTCTCGGCGTCGGTGTCGGACTAATCTCTTTGCACCAACCGACCACATTTCCATCGTACTTTTTCAACAACTCGTTAACCGTAGAGCTTCGAGAATGAAACGAGAGTGAGAGAGTGAGAGAAAGAGAGAGAAAGAAGGAGGGAAACAAAGAACAAATCCCTGAACTGGATCACTTCGCTTGCTTCTTTCTGCCGCTTGAGCCACTACGTTCCAACGGGCAAAGTGTTTGGACAATTTTACGATTTTGTAACTTTTTAATAAATACATAATACTGGAAAATTATTCAGGAAATTTCATTGACACAAGGCAAGATCCGACTATCAGGACGATAATTTAAGTTTGAAGCTAATGTAAAATTGCAAGATACTGATTTGATGCAAGTATATGTTTGGCAAATATTGCAGAAGTATTTGAGGAATAGTCAGTTACTCACTTTTTATAAATCTTGATATTTAGTAGAACCGAGCGTACTTAATTACGATTTGTATATAAGTATATAAGTCTGTAGTTAATTTCGTACTGTTAATTTTGCTTAAGATGATTGTTTACGCTGTGCACCAATTTTTTTCCTAAATATATGTTTACAACAAATATCTTCTATGTACATTTTCAGGTTAGTTTCAAATTCTGTCTATTATAATAGTCACTTTTCATTAAGATGTTAATATTTTATACAACACACAAAAATTATTTTATGATAAGTTTATCAAAATAAAAGATAGAAAATAATAATGACAAACATATTGAACGAATTCTTGGAATCTTTTTTTTATAACTCCAGTATTCAATGATAAAATTTGATAATATAAACTTACACATGATTAAAAAGAATTACACATGAAATGTTGTTTTAACGCAATGTTGGTCCTTAATGAGTTTAAGAAACGTTGCAAACGATCCTTAAATTACAAATAAACCTTTCCAAATCAAACTTTTATTTCTTAATCTATATATAATATCTTCTTTGCATAATATATAAAGTATTCTTATTTCATGAATGTTATTTTTATTAGTTTCTTAAATTGCAATTTGGAAATTTTGAATTTGCAACTTTTATGATTAAATTCTCACATTTATTCGATGAGTTTTTCAAGTCATTTATTCCTTTTTTTATTATGTGTCATAATTCACACTGCGAGTTTTAAATATTGCAGTCAGACTTTGCAAAATTAATTTTCTTTGAAACTGATTATTTTCACAAACGCATCAATCTGTTTAAATTAATTTAAAATTTTAGTTACTCTTGATCGACATTCACTCTGCGAATTGTAAATACAATTAGATTTAGACAAAACTAGTTTCCTTCCAAATTCGTTTATTTTCCAGAACAAATTAATTTTTTATAAAATTTTAGTTGCTTTTTTAGTCACTTATGCACTTGATCGTAGATTTTCACGCGTATACTTGGTCAAATGTAAAAATGTTTAACTACTAACTGGCAACTACTATCTATTTGAAAGATCACAAATAATCACGAGAAAAGTCGCAGAAAAGTATTCACTTTCATCACTAATTGTTAAAATGTGCACTCCGAACATGTTCGTTGAGACGAGAGTCATCGTGGGGAATATACATACCAAAATTTAATGGGAGATGCAGTTGTTAGAAAAATCAAAAATTAATGACGAAATCGTCATGAAATCGCGACTCGTGTAGAATCCTCTTTCGCGAACAGACTGACAGATAACGTCATAAATGCTTCGAAAATTTAAATTGGATCGATCATAAATCGTGTTGAAAAATTCAAGCGAAAAACTTAATCTTGGCGTAACCCTGATCTGTCATAAACTTTCCTACGTGACGATAAAACGTAGGAAAATTTCCATCAAGGAATCCAGACGCTTAGCGCGCGAACTCGGTACGCGATTTCACCGACGATAAAATCAAAGAAAATCCGCGCGGAAAATTACCGCGACGTTTGCTAATTAATTAGTCTATGTAACTTCTCGCGCGTTTTTTTCCAACGGCGAGATGTTTTCCTACCGGCGGTGAATTTTTTAATAATTCAATTTGATAACAGCTATCAACTGATCGTCAGAAATTTCTTTCAACTGCTATATATACGTTCGTTCTATGAAATTTTATGAAATTAAATAAAATTACGTTGTATTCGAATGAAAATATGAATATAAAAGTTACAATGTTGTGTGTAAATGTTTCTACACTAAAAAAAAAAAAAGAGAAACAATCTAAAAATTTATAATTCGATAAACTACTGTTTCAGGTAAAATCAACCGATTATTATTTTTCCGTAATAAATTTATATTGTAAATAATTGTAAATTTATAAATAATATAATAATAAAATATAATAATATAAATAATAATAATAAAATAAAGAGCCCTATGCAGCCTCTAATAATTCTTCTAGTTTTGTAAAACGAGAAATAAATTGTACCGAGATCAACAGAGAATTGATGATACTGAAATAAAAAATTGCTCACATTAAGGTAAACTCACTTCATCTGATTTATGTACGTACATCGATATTAAAAGTTTAAACAAATTCACGATTACACTTACGTATATTCATTCTAATTCCTTACCTAAAATCGCGAAATAAAACAGCAGAATTTTTACGTGATGGAAAACCATATTTACGTAATTTATGAAATTGTCATTAGATTCTCAAGTTCTCTATTCGGCTAAATGTATAACTTTGTCAGTGGTCAAATATCATTCGACAAACGCAAAATTTAAAGCAGCAGCATTCGTTCAAATACATTTAAAATATGTAAAGGAATATAAGTTATGATTACGAAACTATAAAAAAAAAACAAGATTGATACAGACTTTATCATAAATTCTATCGAACATTGATAAGTGTCGGACGATTTATAGTTGAAGGCCTACATGACTTCAACCATAAATCGCGCGCGAGATGCGTTTCATTTACCAACAATTACGAACAGCAAACGCTGCCAAATAAAATGAATAGAACGCCTGCATCTGCAAGCTGGATTATTAATTTATTTGGTATTAGCTTGCTAGCACGACCTGTTACACGAGTCGCGTGCAATCAATGCGCGCGTCGCGACGCTCGCGAACGTTACCTAATGTTAACATTAAAAGTAAATATGCACTTTCGCTCTTTCTCTCTCTCTCTCGCCAACGTTCCATCGTTCTCCTCGTTCGCGATTACGTTCGCGAGGTCAACGAAACGAAATCGCCATAATTCTCGCGAGAATCGTTGGGGAAATCGTTGCAAAGTAATTAAGAAGCAGCTGTTCTTTTCGATTTGGCGAGGGAACAACATCCGAGGCAACACAGAACCGCACGATGAGAGGCTGAAGGATGGCACGTTCCCGAACGAATCGGTGGAAATGGGATCGGAAATCGGTCGATTGAAACGGAGGGGGAGGATTAAATCCATCTCGAAATTGCGTTTGGTTTCCACGGGAAAGCCCTGTGGAATCGTAACGCGTTCAAAAGAACCGTCAGCCCGTTAGTTCTCCAAAAGTGTCGCCAGGAAAAATTTCACGACGGTAAAAAATTTCCAATTATACCACGCGGAAACGTTTCCGTTTTTCCCGTCGAAAAGCCGACTTCTCGTCGAATCAATGGATCGAGCGTGACGTTTGATCGAAACGCGAATACCTGTGTACCGAATGATCGATAGGAAAATACGCGAGGCAAGGAAATCGTTACGGGTGTAATCGCGATCCGAGAGATCGATGGGAACGCGCGACAGTGGTATATATTGAGAGAAGAGCCGGGGAAATGACCAACCTGTTACTTGAAAGCTACGGGAGCTTCCGTAGCGGGGAAGTGCGTGCGTTCTTTCAGCCGCGCTCTCGCGTTCAGCTGCCCCTCCGGATGGATACACGTGCTCTCCCGTATATGTTCTACGAACGTGGCCGCGTAATTAACGATTAACGTGCGCGTTCTCAACGAACAACGTTTGACTCTGTCTCACGCGGTTGGACTCAATGAGTGCACGCGGGCACATATGTTTCACGCGCTGTGCGTGTACTTCTTGCTCTACGTGCGTGTACCTCTGTGTGTGTCTGTGTGTATGTGCGTGCGTGTATGTGTCTGTGTGTGTGTGTGTGTATGCATAAATATATTATACGTGTACGTGTGCGTTTGTTTGTGTGTTGTGTGTTGTGTGTGTGTGTGTGTGCGTGTTCACGCGTATACGTCAGTTCTAAGTACGAGGTGTGCCTGTTACGCGGTTCTCTGTGGCTGGAAAAAAAGCAACGACGCGCATGCCCGTTGTTTTATTAGACGCGCAAAGGAAAACTCGCGGCGAGCGGACCGACTTGACGGAGAATGGACAAACAAAAAAGAATTGAATCACCGTGATATCTAGAGCGACGATATCGTCGGGCAGGCTGCCCGGCTTGCACTGCCCGGGTCTCCTGTTTCTCCCACCGAGCGAACCACTCGCCCCTCCGATTCCCGTCTCTCCCGGCTCTCTCCTGCCTCTCCTTCCTCTCCTGTCTTCTCCCTGGCGCTCTCCTTACACCCCCGTTTCATCAAACCATCCCCCCCCCCCGCCCTCGCCACTGCGAACGGCGCTTGCCGAAAAAGCTCGCCTATTCTATACTCCACCTCTCGCCCCCTCCCCCTTTTGCCCTCTCCTCGCCGCTTTTACTCCCCCAATGATCGTCCTTTTCGCTCCTTCAACCCCGTCCTCCCCCCGTTTTCGGCGAACGGTTCTACCGACTTCGACTCGCGGACTCTGAACACCGAACACGAACTCCGAACACGATGCGCCTCTCTCTTTCTTTTTCTCTCCTCTTCTCGTCCTTGCTCCACCTCTCCCTCTTCCTTACCATTCTCACGTCCCACCGCGAGCGTCAGCTCAAGGCGCAAGCTCGCCCTTCTCTCCCGGATAAGGGAGAGAAGGGAAAAAGACACCGTCGGGCAACCACCAGGAGAAATATCCTCTGGAGTACCCGAGGGATCCGACGTAGGCGCGCCTTCCTTATTTGCGCGCGTTTTCACGCACGTGGACCGAGAGAGCGTACCGGGGGGGGTTAAATTGAGGTCCGCGTTCTCCACGGACAGACAATCACGAGTCCGAGGAGTCTTTTGGAACTTTCTTTTCCGCAGACGAGTCGATGAAGTTCGTAAAAAAAGGAAGAAGAAGAATAGAACCTAGAGGCAGAGTTCGGCTGTTGTTTGTAGGACGAGAACACGAGAGAAGTAGCACGTGATGAGGAAACACATTTGAAACATTCGCACGTCCTTTTTGATAGACTTTTCACAGAAAGAAATGAATGATAATTTTTATTATATTTTATAAGAGTGAATAATAATGTTATTATGAAAGAAGTGTGTGGTATCGCCGATAGACATTGCGAGGCCAGCAATCGATTCGCTTTCATCCCACTCTCGAAGTAAAATTTTCTAACGAAGGCTTAACCTGAATTCACGGCTGCGCTCTATCGATATTTCCAGTTTCAAACTTTCTAATAACGAGAGAAATTGATGAAAGGAGGGAAAACTATTCGCGCTTTGATGCATTTTCATCGCATCGACTTCTTTTTCCTCCGTGAGTCCTCGAGGAGACGACACACACACACACACACACACACGCCGAGTCAGAGGAGACAGAAGCTTGCATCTCGGGGATTAACTGCTCGGAAAATTCGGAACTGGATGAAGGTAACGTGGCAAAACGCGGCGCGCGAAATGAAATTTTCAGAAACGAATGCGCTCGTTACTCGCCGAAAATAAAAGCTCATGACTATATAATACGCAGAGATCGTTGGTGACCCGTTTTGTAAACCGATACATTTCGCACAGGTGGAAAAGTTTCTCCTCTGCGCGATATATCGATCAATTTTGTGTAAACAGTTGACACAGGTGACGGCTTTTTATCGTGGATGAAAAAAACAGTACGCGTGAAAAGCTTTGTCCCCTTCAACTTCCAATTTTTTTCTTTTTTTTTTCGTTTTTCACTTTTTCTTTTTTTTTCTTTTTCTCCTTTTCCTTTTCCGTTCCATTGGTTTTCGCTCCCAGTGAACGCGGCTGCGAGTGTTTCGCCGCAGAATCGAAAAAATTACTATTAATACGAGCCACGGCATTTGCCACGGAAAGTCGGATATTTTAATTTACCTTACAATCCATTAAAACTCCAGATAAGCAACGCTGTTAATGTAATGCAATGTTATCAAATATTCAGGTTTCATCAGACTTGCGAGTACACGAGCCGCGCTTCCACAGACTCGCTTTGCTTGATCTAACGAACGAGACGTTTCGTTTAAAAGAATATATATATATACAGCGTGTTCCCGATCCGGTGGTTATAATCAGAAAGGAGTTTATTCCGCGTTGAAAGAGAAGTCGACGAGAAAGGAAAGCATTTTTAAGACTTTATTTTATTTATTTTTGTTTATTTTAAGATTTCATTTTATTTGTTTCATTTTTTATTTTTTACTTTTTATTCCCGAGAAAATTTGAGTGTTCATCAATTATGTTAATTGATAGTTAAATTGAGCTAACACTGGACCGATTTACACGTCTAATGCGCCAATTTTTAACTGAACACGTTCAAACTCTATTTTACCAAAAATGAAACTTTAAATGAAAATGTTCTATTCTTATTTTCACAAACACAATAATTTTCTACTGATTGTTCATTTTTGCCCAATCCGGTTATCAAGTACATTTGATGAATTTTCAAGCTTGATTCTCTTAATAACGAAATTTCAACACATTCAAGACGGATGGAAATTTTAGTTCCCATATTTAAAAGTACAATAAAAATGTTATTTTCTATCATTAAACGTATTCTGATATCTCATAGTGACTAGGAATATAATAATGTATTCTAGATATATCGATACTAAAACTATAGAGAGAGAGGAAACTTTATTTCTCGAAGCTCTCCATCTCGAGTGTGTTAAATAAAACGATTTTATTCTTTTATCTCCGACTTTCAATCTTTTTCATGTACAATCATCCCCTAGACACCTTGTATCATCGGATAGGAAACATTCTATACACTTTATATATAAAGCATATTGTTGCACGTTGAATCTTACCATTTGTCTCAAAAAAAAAAAAAAAATCTCGCTTTAATACTTGGTGCGTTTCATAGAATTTATAGTTTTTGTAAACTTCCCTGACTATTTTCTAGAATTGAATACAAATTGTTGCGTTGAAATAAAAGTTTCACTGACGCTTGTTTCAAATGAAATTAATATCAAAATGATCCGCGAAATTTTACAACATCGAATAAATATTATCACTTGTAATATTATTGTTCAAGTTTGTTATCGACTCTCACTTGACAAATTAAGATCTAGACACGTGATTCCCGTTCGACGAGAGTGAAACGAGAAACCACTGTTTGAAAAGTGTAATTAGCCAATTTACCTTCAATTTCAATGATATAAACTATAACTTCTCTATATGGGTCAGAATGGATCTTGGATTCGTCCTTGGGATGGCTTATTAAACGAAGATTAATATTCGTCACACGAAGATTAATATCGTAATAAAAAATGTGATTTCCTTCAGTAAGAGAACTTTAAACATGTAACATTCGGTAGAAACTTAAATATCATAGTCAGTAATATAAATTACTTTATCATATAATAATAATACGACTAATGATAATTTGAGGTGGCAGGTATTGATAAAGTGTGAAATATTTAATCAGTTACTGTTACTATTAGCAAAATATCATTCTAATCTGAAACGTTGACGAAATAACATACGTTAATAACATACGTATTATGAATGTAAATTTAAAAAAATAAAACATTTCGAATTTACATAGGTATTATAATTTAGAAGATATAATTAACATACAGTAACAAACAAAAGTATTCATACAATGAGGAAATAATAAAAATTTCATTGTAACTAATAAATAAATAATGTTAAATTTTAGAAAATAATATACAATACCTACATTAGTATCCAACAATAATAAATACATAGAAATGAAGTTTACATTCCGTGATCTACTTATTTAAATAAAAATTCAAGATGATATAATATTTTGAGTGGACAAAAATATTCATATAACATCAGATTTGTTAGCAATATTATTATTGTAAGTATACTTTTGTCCCCTCGAATTATTACATTGTTCTAAGTTAAATTTAAATTAATTAGTAAATTATGAAATATAAACTTTACGCATCTATTTTTGTTGGGTATCAATGTAAATATTGTTTAATATTTATTAAAATAAAATTATTTATTTTCTAATTAGAACTGTAAAGTTTTTATTATTTTCTCATTGTATGGATATATAGTTAATAAGCAATCATTTTAGGTGGCTGAAGTTAAAAATCAAGATCATTGTTCATGGAAATGAACAGTTTTAGACATATTCGCAAAAATTTGTCGGTTCAAAATGATGCCGAAATTTACGTTTTGCTTCTATAATACATCCAAATAATAATATAGTATATTAAAAATAATATATCTAAATAATAATATAATATATTCAAAATAATATATCCAAATAATAATATAATGAATTCAAAATGGTATATCCAAATAATAATATAATATATCGAAATAATAATTCAAACTAATGATAACTTACAGTACCAACAGATTCTCCTAGAATCCTAGAAACAAACTGTGATTTTTCTATAACAATAACGGATTACGATAACGTAGGTATATCAAAAAAACAAGCTTTACAATGCAACGTTCTTCAAGCATTCTTACTGTTAGAAGTACTTATTTCAAACATTATTCACCAAATCTATTCACCTATCGGATTGATAACTATTTGGCCGATCAGATACTGGTCTTGTACCAACCAGTTAAAAAGGAATCTATTATACCTAAAACGCCAGTCAAAATTAATTCGGAAATTAGTAGGTACATATTAAAAATAAATATTCAAAAATTAATAGATAAAAATTATGTGTAGGGAAGTTAAAGTATTTGTTTTCTGAACTAATAATTTTTCGACATACATACATAAGTTATTTTTTTTTTTTTTTTTTGCAGAAAATATTGAACCGTATTAATTAGTGCATTAAAAAATATATAATTTTTTTAAAAACCATTTAAGAATGTGTAACTTTCATATGACTTTTACGCATTCATTTACGAAGAAATTGTTTACACCTTCAAATTACAATACCTTCTTCACTCCGTCGCTCCTCCTCCATAAAAAGAAATCATTTCTTATCTGAATTATCTTTTTATATAATTAGCTTACGAGTAATTTGTATTTATAGATTAAAATCAGTCATTCTACATATAACTTATAACAATTATCGTTAGCATGAAATATTTATCAATGAGAAATTTAATGATATATACGTATATTTCATCATATACGTCATATACGTAAATCGTATAATTCGTTCAATCTTGTAGAAATTATAAAAATGATAAATTGTTATATTCTTATATGAACGTTTAAAAATAGCGATAATTTTATCTCAAAATTGTTATTTAGTTAAAGTAATTTAAAAAAGTAAAAATAACATTATCGCTATTACTTTTTTTACAAATCATAAATTATTGCATTACGAACTATCTATATTTCATAATAATTTATATCACACAAATAAACAAACATATAATTAAAAATCTAAAATATTGACCTTTAAAGACATATATTCATTTTGTTCTATTTCTCTTTAATATACGATTAAACGTATAAAATAAAATAAAATTGACTAGAAAATGTATATTTTACATATTTTATATTGACCGATATTTTTAATCAAAAAGAAATTACAAAGAAAAAAAATTGCGTGTTCTAATTGCTATATGTAGATATTGAACTGTGTAATTACGAGAATCTCTGGAATCGCCTTGAAAATAGATAGCGCTACTGTACAATACTAAATATTTTGTACTGGATAATTGTTTCGTAAAAAGTGCATAAATATGTAAAAAGATTATGAAATTAATTTAATAATGTGAATGAAAACCTAATTATGTATTGAATTATATGTTGAACTATTCATACAAATATTTCTTAAATAAATTAAAATATTTAACTCTTTTATTCATTTTTTAAAGAACGAATTCTATTATATTCTCAGTCTTATATTAATTTTTTTATCATTCTTTCATATTATTATACTTTCTCATTATCAACAATATTACATAAAGAAAACATTTTAGTAATACAGTATATTCATGTACATATTACACACATTAATGAAAAATTAGTTAATTAAATTATGCTTTCCACATTTTATAATCATATAGATAATTAAAGAAAAAATTTTTCTAACAATCTTATTATTCTTCATATAATACATATACTCCAATAATATACACATACATATGTATATATGAATTACAACGCATGCGCCTGTGAAATGTGAAATAGAATAACGTAATCGAAGGTAAGTTTGTTACAGCAAGGTCTAAAAATAAAAAGATGTATTTTATCAATATGATTATTCAGTTTATGTCCCAGAAAATTTATTCTATATATATATATATACATTTTCTAAATACATATAATAAATAATATTAAAAAATACTTGAATTTACATTATAACCTTAATGTAGTTTTTACTAAAAATATTATTTAAAAGACACATTATTAATTAAGATAAAAAATTATTAATATAGTTACACGACGAAATAAAGAAATTGTACATATTGTATATGTGTAACAAGTATAACAAGTAAAGATAGTTGAGGTAATAAAGGTTATGAAAATTGCATTTCATAGTTATATAATCATTTCTTTTTATAGAAACAAACGTAGCATACTTACAGAATAACAACAATAGTGCGTCAGAAGAGAAAGAAATTTATAAGATGCAATCTGGTGAATGGCAAGAATAATATTTATTAAGTATTATTTTGTATGAATTATGTCTTTATTTGTTGATTTATTTTCAGAGAAAAATGTCAAGAATACTGACTTTATGGAAAAGTTAGATCTCGTAAAAGATAAACACAAACTAAAATACAGTGATTTAATGTATATAAAACAAGCAGAAGAAGCAGCTATTCAAAGAGCATCCATATATAGAAAAAGACGTAATAATTGTGCCATAGCAGGTTTTGCTTTAGCTGGTTTATCTTTAGGAATTTATCTGTATACCATATATGCTGTAAGGCAGGAAACGTTTCTGAATGATCTGAATGAACCTGAAATAGTAATTGAAAAGAAGATTAATAGAGCTTAAAATAATTTGTATTTTTATCAAACAATATATTACTTTTACTTATTGTCTAAATATAAAAAAAGAAAAAACATGCCAACTTTAAGATTACCACCTTTACCAAACATAAGAGAAATTTTAAAAATGTATCACTTGAGAGCCATGAAACAGCTTTCTCAGAACTTTATCTTAAATGAAAATTTGACAGATAAAATAATAAAAAAAGCAGGAATTCTCTCTGATTGTCATGTAATAGAAGTCGGTCCTGGTCCTGGTGGATTAACTCGATCTATTATAAAACGTGAACCAAAAAAATTAATTGTTATAGAAAAAGACAAAAGATTTAAACCGTCATTAGAAATGTTGACAGATGCTTTCGCAGCTGTTAATGGTAAAATGGAAATCATTTTTGATGATGTCATGACATTTCATATGGAAAATGTTCTACCATCAACTGAAACAAAAACTTGGACAGATAAATGTCCAAGGATTAAAATAATTGGTAATTTACCATTTAATGTATCAACACCTCTCATAATAAAATGGCTACGTGCAATTAGTGAAAAAACAGGCCCTTGGAAATTTGGAAGAACTAGAATGACATTAACATTTCAGAAAGAAGTTGCTGAACGCTTAATAGCTGAACCACTAGATACACAAAGATGTAGATTATCTGTAATGGCACAAGCTTGGACACAACCAATATTACATTTTATTATACCTGGTATATTATTTAATTTTTGTTCTTAAATTTTATAATTCATAAAATATTTATTCTATTTTTGTTTTGCTAAAAATAGGTACAGCCTTTCTTCCAAAACCAGACGTTGATGTTGGCCTTGTAACACTTGTACCCTTAACTGTTCCACGAACAAAACATGAATTTGCAATTTTTGAGAAAGTAACACGACACATTTTTAGTTTTCGCCAAAAATACAGTATACGAGGTATTGAGTAAGTAAAATTTATATAAAACTATGTTGATAAAAAATAGTAGAAAATAGTTAACAAAATTACAAAATTCTAAAATTTTTATTTACATTTTAGAACATTATTTCCTTTAGAATATCGAACTGAATTGGGACAAATGATGTATAAACTTGCTGATTTGGATCCTCAAAGAAGACCAATGACACTTACAGTAGAAGATATTGATAGTCTTGTTAGTGCATATAAATATTTACTAGAAAAATATCCAAATCTAAAGTTTTATGAATATCGTACGTCTCGCCATATAGTATCATTATCTCAAACGAAGAACATAGAAGTTATAGAATGTACAAATTAAAATTTGAATAAAATTTGAATTGAACAAAATTTTAATAACAGTTCAAATAAATTTATATTATATATATATTCTAAATTGTGAAACAAATATAAAGTTGCAAAAAACATATAAAGTTGTGAAACATAAATATAAAGTTGCAAAGTGTGAAAATATAAAGTTTTAATATAATTTTTTGCAAATATATTTCATGAAGTTATCTAAAATTATTGATTTCTAAATTATTTTAATTTTAAACTTTCATTTTTTTATAAAATTCACCCGTATTTCCAAAAAAAATTTTATATCATCAACTTGATATGTTTCCAAATATCGAAAAATTACTATACCATCCTATTTTTATCCTCTATATCGCTAAAAAATTTACTTTTACAACTATTTAATTACCCTGAAGTATTAGTCTTTTTGTATCATTTCAAGTTCACACCTGCAATCTATTTTGGAGAAAATAGTTTGTAACACTTTGAAATACACTGTATATGTATATGTATATACAACTAATATCTAAGCATCACATTATTTTTGATTATTTCATATAATGGTTGTTTAAATATTGTGGAAACTGTTTATAGATTTTCAAAATGCAATACATAGTCTATAATTTTATAATATAAGCAATGAAATATTTAGATAACTCTTTTTGTGATAGCAATGAATTTATGCAATTAATAAAGGTTGTTTCTGCTTTATATTGAATCGTTAAAAATTAATAAAAATCTATACTATTTTTAGTTAAAATTTTTATCTAAAATAAACATAAATAACAATATGTATTATATTTTTTCATGCGCACTTTTATTCACATCTTTATGAATGTTTCAATCCTAATAAATCAAAAGACTTTATAAGTTAATATTTTTACCGCTGTTAGTAATTATATATGTCGTAAATATTTTTGAAAAATTGATTTGTTTTATTTGCCAGTCTCGTTATCACATTAAATTTTAATTTTACTTACAATTTAAGTTATCTGCTTTAACTCTACAATTACATTATTAAAAGTAATTTAAAAACTGTTACTTTAAATATCGTTAAAATTGTAACAATTTTATATCTTTCAAATTCACAGAGATGTTAAATAACTTATGAATGCAATAACAAAGAATTCGACTATATTTTTCATCGTAAAAAATTGTAAAACAATTACATTAAAATACATTAATTTCAATTTCAAGTAACTTGCACGAGACCAGCTCTTTACATGTACTTTTTGTGTAAGTATATTGTTTGAAAATATGTAAGTAATAATATACAAGATATTACATTTCGAGCTAGTAAATGTATGTATAATATATCGACACATATATTGTAAAGATACAGATAAATGAATACATTGAGTCAAAGGAAGAATTTGAACAAAATATTTAAATCACTCTTCTAAATCTAAATCTTCTAATTCTTCTTCTAAGCCTTCTAAATCTTCCTCTTTAAATAGATTTTCATTAATTGCTAATGCAGCTGCACCTTCACCAACAGTAACTGTCATAAAAATATAAGATTAATGAGATTAAGTTTAAAACATTATTTTAAAACAATGAATATATTTTTTATATACCTGTGGAACTTTCATTATTTATATCTTTATTATTTTTCAATCGATCTGCGCCAGCTACAGTTATTCCGGAAGTATCAATTTCACTAGCTTCAAGTGCAAGTCTATCCATGTCAAGTTCCCTATATTCAACCTTTTCTTCAGCCTCATCTTCTTCACGGACATAACTAGATATTGCTTCGTCTCCATCATCAATACCTAAAAATAGTTTTAAAATAAATTTTATACACATACTAAAACTATAAAATATATAACAGATCAAATAAAAACAACAAAAAAAATACCATCTCCAGCTGCAAGCTCCGGATTAAAGTAAAACATTTCTCTGCCAGATATACCGACTTGGCGGCCAGCTTTATAATCATTCCGTCTTTTTTCTTCGTCTTTCAGGGCCTGTTCTTTCTTCTCTTTTAGTTTTCTCTTTTTCCACGCCAAGAACGTCTCTAATGTTATTTTCGTCTATCAAAATATATTGAATAAGTCATTGTACACTTTGAGAAAATATACTTATGATATAATATTTATAATATAATACTTTTATGTAAGATTAATTAAAGTATGTTCATACTTGATTTGGTCCCAAATTCGCTCGCTCTGTTTCGATTAAGTCTTCTAAGGAAATTTCATCTTTTTTATCTTCTTTCTTTTTATCTTTTTTAAGAACAAAACCAGGTGGTAAAGCATGCCTATAGATACATTTTTGTCCCGATGGGCATTCCCAAAACCAACCATATTTTGATTTTTCAACCGCTTCTAGAAAATGTTTACAAATCTGAAATTAAGGAAGTATAATTTATTCTCTTTTTCTGAAAATGACTAAACACCAAAATATTACGAAACACTTACAATATCTGTAGTTGGACGATTACCACTGCCATGCTTTTTCTCAACAACTTCTTTTAATTTGTCTTCATCCCATTTATCCATTGTATCAGTTTCTTTATCATCATCTCTCATATCACAGTATAATGAACGTTTTTCTGCTTTCCTTTCTACACTTAAATCATGAGAAAATTTACATTTATCACCTTTCGTACATTGTCCTTGTTTAAAGAATGCACACACTACCGATTTGGGATCAGTTCCTATAATAAAAAAGTTAAATAATTATTATTTTAAATTCTGTTTTTTTTTTTATATCTACCCATAATAAAACAAAAATAATAATAACGATAAAAGAGCCATTAAAATTACACTTTATACTAATGTGATATGTTTCAATAATTTTTGACAATCATGAATATTTTTTAACTAGATGGTGCAATAACCTTACTCAGTTAATACCTTTATCTATTTTTTGTGTTTGCACAGGTTTAAATATGAGAGCTAATTCTTTCTGCTCCTTTAATTTTTTTTCTTTTTCAAGCTTTTTAATATTAGGATCTTCTAATTTCCGTGGATTAACACCACCTGATTTTACCTGCTTCTCTACTTGTTGAATAAATTTCTGTTGTTTGGCACCTTTCTTGTTCTTTATACCAAAAGTCTTATCCTACGAAAAAAAAGAATTTCATTTTCAGGTGAAAAGTAATAAATCTCTCGGTAAATATGCATGTTCAAAATAATGAATATGGTATTTTAAGGTTATAAATATTCGTATTTAAATACCTCGATAACTTTCTCTTTTTTCTTCTGCTCCGCCTTTTTGCTGGGAGCAGGTGCCTTTTTAGGTGGCATTTCATTCACTTTCCAGTATTTACAAATGTCAAATACAGGAAATCTAATAACAGAAGTTATAAATGAACAGAAATTTACTTCCGACCATAGAACAATTCATATGCATATGAATTTCTACACGTAAATGTGATAGTAAAGAGATGGACCATAAAGTACATATTCTGTATAAGAGAGCGTGAACGAGCTTATATTATACTGTTTTATTCACTAAATTCTTCTATTTATATAAATCTATCTATTCGTAGATTTTAATATAGAAATATTCATTTAATCTCGAAACGTCGGTTTTATTAATAACATTTATAATACATTATTTAATGATTATTTATAAAAATAAAGCATTTACACAGGAGAAAAAAATATATGTCTTTTTAAGCAATATACCAATGGATAATATTTTTAATTATTTTGTTAATTATCAAAGTATTTAAAATAAAAATTTATACGTAATAAAAAATAATGATTTATATTTCATTATATTATATTTCATTACAATTTATACAAAATTACTTATTTTATACTATATCAGAAATTACAATCATAAATAACATAAATATAATTATATATATATATAAAAGAAAAATAATATTCAAAAAAATAAAAATAAATTTCAGTTTCTTAAATGAAACTTACTTTAGTAAAACGTTTATTATATATAGCACATTATTGTATATATTGTATATATATATATATATATATATATATATATATATATATATATATAGTATCTATCGTAATAAAATTTCATGATAAAATTGTGTTAAAGGTATTTCTATTAATTCTACAAATATTTTATTGTATTTGATTTTATTTATTTTGTTCGTTTCATAGTGAGTACTTTATAATATAAATTAATTCAAAGCTCAAATGGAGTATTTATTGTAATATTTCTTTATTTATCTTTTCAACAATTACATATTATATTAACATAAAATAATTAAAAATGTTTAATATGTTACAATACATATTAAACAACATTCAGAAAATAATACAGCTAAAATTCATCTACTTCTATAGAAACTTTCCGTTCAATCTATTCTATGTTCTTTGACGCTAACGTGGAGCGTGGTCAGCTCCTTTTTACCTGTAGATTGGTTAGGATTGCTGTTATTCGGTATTGTTCTTAAGAAGCGAAATGGCGAAATTCGACTTAACATCACGTATAGGTCAATATCTCGATCGGCATTTAGTATTTCCACTTTTGGAATTCTTATCTGCAAAACAGGTATATACAATAAAAGGAGGAAATATTTCTCCTCCGAAGTTTGGTTATGATATACTTATGCTTTTTTAGATTTACGATGAGGACGAGTTACTTCAAGCTAAGCTCGATATTCTAAGCAAAACAAACATGATAGATTATACAATTGACATTCGGAAACAACTCTACCCTAATTTGGAGGTGCCAGAGGTACAAACAAATTTAATGAGTGATGGTATACATATGTTTATACAAATGTGATTTCAAATTTTCAATTCCAGGAATTGAAAGCCCGTCGTGCAGATGTACTGCAAGAACTTGGCATTTTACAAAATAACGTGTCCGTTGTTGTACAACTTATGAATAACGAAGAAGTTATGAAAAAAATGGAAAATATGCGAGATTCTAAAGCATTGAATAATTACCTTACTCAAGAGTCTGAGGTAAATGAAATAAAATCAAGTATAATGATATATTTTTATAAATTTATATTAATATGCATATTTACACTTAATTAAGCAATATTTGTTACTAATATAATAAATTAATAATATTAATTAATATGTAGAATAGTAAAAAAACATTTGTTTCAAACATGCTGTACATATTAAGTAATATCTATATATTTATTATTATAGATATTATAAATGTTATAATTATTAAATATTAAAACGTATGAACTATTGTTTACATTAATTGTGTAGATTTTTGAAATTGTATTAATTTTTATATATATATATTTTTATAGTTCAGAGTGGAAATGATGGACAGTTTTGTGAAACTAGCAAAATACCGTTACGAATGTGGCAATTATTCTGTTTCTACATCGTATTTATATTTCTACATGCTTATAATGCCACCAACAGATAAGGTGTTAATATTATATATTTGATAAATATAATAAATTGACTTCTAATTTATTTTTAAAATAATAAAGGATCTATGACTTTTAGAATTATTTAAATGTACTTTGGGGTAAATTAGCATCGGAAATTCTAGTGCAAAACTGGGAAACCGCATTGGAAGATGTAAATAAATTAAGAGAATACATTGATAGCAATGTCATAGGAAACTCTCTTCAAGTATTACAACAAAGGACATGGCTTATTCATTGGAGTTTGTTTGTATTTTTTAATCACGTGAAGGGCAGAGATTTAATCGTAGAAATGTTTCTCTATAGACCACAGTATGTCAATATTTTTACAAGTATTATTAAGATAATGTACCAAGTATGATAAAAAATTTAAGATTATGCTTTTATTTTACAGCTATCTAAATGCAATTCAAACAATGTGTCCTCATATATTGAGATATTTGGCAGCTGCTGTCATTGTTAATCGTTCTAGACGATCTATATTAAAAGATCTTGTAAAAGTAATACAGCAGGTTCGTTATCAATTTCTTACTGAAATATTTGCAAGTTATATATATAAGATTTATTAATTACTCTTCTTTATTATTTATAGGAATCTTATACATACCGTGATCCCATTACAGAGTTTCTAGAACATTTATATGTCAATTTTGATTTTGATGGAGCAAGACAAAAGCTACAAGAGTGTCAAACAGTTGTATTTAATGACTTTTTCTTAATTGCGTTGCTGACTGAATTCGTAGAAAATGCGCGTTTAATGATCTTTGAAACATTCTGTAGAATACATCAATGTATAAGTATTGGGTATATAACAATTTTATATTTTTAATGTACATTTAAATGATGGAATGTGTTTTTATATTTTCTTAATATATTTTTATATTGCAGAATGCTTGCAGAAAAACTTAATATGAAAGCAGATGTAGCAGAATGTTGGATTGTTAATCTAATCCGTAACGCACGACTAGATGCCAAAATAGATAGCAAATTAGGACACGTTGTAATGGGTGGGCAACCTGCGTCCCCATATCAACAATTGGTTGAGAAAATTGAAACCTTAAGTGTCCGTAGTGAAGCATTAGAAAATTTAATTGAACGGAAACTAAAAGCTAAAAATCAAGACCCTGTAAGTATAGTGTGGAACTAACTAAGGTCAGTATCATTCACAATCATTTTTCATGTATCAGTACTTTTTTTTCCCTCTTTTCAGTCACCTGATTAACTCAAAATGATTAAGATTCTATCCATCAAGATATCACACTTTACATTAAAAAATTTATTTAAATATTATTCATTTTTTTACTACATTTTTCAACTTAACACGATTGCTTTTCACCAATTACGTTATTATATAATATACATTTCATTTTTGTATAATGAGAATAAAAGAAGAGTCATTATACTAATGTTTATTCATTAATTTTTTTAAATTAAGCTATTACACTATGAATTATACTGTAATTGACTCGTATCTTATACAATATCCAAGGTATTATCCATTCATCAAATCATTCATATATGCATAGATCAAAAGCACAAAGATTTTCTTCTCCTAAATGTAATTCATTTTTCTTCTCTTGTACACATCATAGCAAAGCGCTTTATTTTTTTACAGTATCAAACTTCATGGAACCTGGACTTATGACATCACGATGCAATATGCAGGGACATAAAAGATATTTAATTCATCTCGCTATAAGCGACTTACTCGAAGTGAAATAATTCAATTCTGTGTACACTGAAGCAGAGCTCTATAACAAAACGGATATATTTTTATTCATACATTTTTGTAAAGAGATTAAATTGAATGAATAAAAATATATTTGTGGAAACGTTGTATAAATATACGTGTGTATATTACAACATAAAACCATTGTACTTTTTATAATATGTATTGACACATTTCATTATAAGAAATGTATTAAAAAGAAGTATAATACAATTTTATTTTCATTCCAAATAACAGAAAGATTCTTATCCAACTTGAAAAATGAATATATTATTCATATCATACCACATAATCTGAAGAAATTAAAAATCAAACTTATAAAAATAAATCAAAGTTAAAAACTATAAACTTATTATTTTAAAAAAGCTGAATGTTATAGATAGGTATTTTATATTAAAAATTTCTATATACAAAATATAATTTTCAACGTATATTTTAGTAATATTAACAATATCATTTATTTCTTTATAAAAACATATGAATATAAAATACTGTATGTATATTAGAAAAAATGTAATTTTATTATTTAATAACAAATATTTCGATAAATATAAAAGAGATTTTAATGAACAATTGTCATGTGAATCATCGTGAATTATTAATTTTGTCACTGGCAAAAGAGTCATTTGTTTCTATACAAGAATTTTCTATATCAGGAAAACCGAAACTACATCCGGTATAAGAATCTTGATTGATACAATATATTAAAACACTTCTCCAGTAAGGATCTTGGACTAGAAGAGTAGGATTTCCTAAAATAATAACTAAAGCACGGCCTCGAGTAATTGCAACATTAAGTCTTCGAGGACATGCAACAAATCCAAGAGAATGTTTAATATCTTCATCTATAAAATTGGATGAAGATCGCACAGTTGAAATAATGATGACATTACGCTCTTGACCTTGAAATCCTTCAACACTACTAATTTTTGGTAATTCCACATCTAATTCCATGAGTAATTCACGAATTTGAAGAACCTGTTAAATACTTAATATAAAATAATTTCATAAATGTTTTAATAACAAATTATATTTAATTATTTTACCTGTTTTTGATAAGGAGTTATAATCCCAATATCATCAGGTAAAAGACCGCATTTATATAATTTTAATAAATAAAGGTACACTTGAGTTGCTTCTTCGGGATTATACCAACTAGGACTATCATTATCTTTACAATTTTCCCCATTTACACCATGAAAAATTATAGCTGGTGGAGTATCCTTTCTCTTTGGTAATTCTGTAGCTAATGTTTGTAAAAGTTTGGCTTCTTTACTTGTTTTCGAAGATATCTAAAATTTTTTTTTTTTATTATCACGATATAAATTTAAAAAATTAGTTGTTAATGACATAAATAAATATACCTGTGCCTTCAATTCAGAATCATAAAATAGTGAACTTGATAATTCAAGTATTTCTGGTAAACTTCGATAATTTATAAGAAGCTTTGTAACTAGTCGAGGATCATAACATGTTTCAAAGCCATTAGAATCTTTCTGGTAAGGAAAATGACGTAGCAATCTTGATAAAAATGATTCATCTAAACCAAAATTCTTTGCTATACCACTTTCTACAACTGGACCGAGTTGTAGTGGATCGCCTGAAAGAATTACTTGTCCATAATCAGAATGAATAAAATTGAGTGGAATCATAATCTCTGGTTCGGTCGCTTGACCAGCCTCATCAATTAGTACATGTGAAAAATGTCCACGGGAAAATCCTATATTATTTAATATCCCGAGAGCAACACAAGTACTAATCGTAATTCTATGACGTCCAAGTACACTCATAGTACAATTCAATTTTGGTCCTACTTCATTATATTTTAATTTTTCAATTGTTGTTTCATCTGCTAATTCTGCAGTAGCACAATATGGCAATAATTTACTGGGTATAGAATCATTATTCAAACAGTGATAAGCTATGAGTCGTACCTAAAAGTAAAAAAGAAGTAGTATTTAAATTATATTATAATATATATTTTTATTGCAATAAGATTATGTAACAGAATTAATATAAAATATTTATAAGATTGCTTAAAATGAAAAAATGATAAAGTCCATTTTAATTATTTTTAAACATATTCATTTTTAAACATAAAAACTTTTATTCTATTATTATTGTTTATTAAAAATTTCGATGAAATCCACATTAAATTATTATAAAGTGAGATTATATAAATTTAGTATGTACCATGTCACCAGGTTTAAGTATACCACTATCTAGAAGTCTTTCTGATATAAGATTTGCTGAGCTATTAGATGGTGTAGCAATTAATAAACGACTTTCAGGTATAGTTGATAAAATTTGCAGAATTGTTTCACAAAGAGTAACAGTTTTTCCTGTACCAGGTGGTCCAAATATTACATAAGGTAATGGTCGTGCATGTCCTTTTAAGATGTTTTTTACAGCTTCCTTTTGATAATAATTTAAATCTTTATTAAACCAAAGCAACTTTCGTTTTCGTACTTGTGAAATAATTGGTTGCAATTCAATATTACAGGAAGAAGTTGATGTGTCTTTCGAATCTTGTATTACGGTATTTGTTAAATTTTTAATAACATTTATTTTATTTTCTGTTTCAATATATGGCCCGTCTTTTGCATTAGGTTTTATTGTAATTTCTCTATTTTTCTCAATAGGTTCAACATTAAATAATCGTTGTACAACTGACATTTTTGTAAATGACTTTGACATATCATCAGATTTATTACTTATGGATGTGTTAGCGGAAGATTCCGGTGAATCTATAGAATCAGTCCACTGATAAGTTAATTGTTTACAAATTGACGTATCTTCAATTTCGTCAAGCTCTAATTGAGATTCCTTCTCAATTACATGAGTAGGAAACAAAAAATTCTGACCCAGACGATCTACAGCCATATCAATTGCATTATGACAACGTTGTATGACTGATTGTGAACATTTAAATGTTACTTGACAATCTTCATAATTATATTCTTGATGAAATTTGCAATTAAATTTCAAAAAAATTTCCAAATTTGTTACTTTATGAATAAATCCTTCATATTTTAATTTTCCTATTTCAAACATCATTAAAATTTTAATTTTATATAAAAAGAGTTTTACATCTTATATCAAACATTTCTTAAAAATTAATAATTTAAAATACTTTTTTAAAATGTGTATGATTATTTAGTAGTATAACTATAAAATTATATATAAAATTTTATAATATAATTTCATTTTAAATTTTACAACATACCTTGAGAGTTATCCCATTTGAAAGACACTATAGCTCTATCACCAACAAGGAGAGAGGGACGTTTCTCTGCAAGTCCTGGCACTTCCATAACTAAATATTCTCCACAATGTCTCATAACTGTGCTATTTATATTATACTGTTGCATATTTATTATTTGAGCAATTTCTTCTAAATATAATAAAGCGTGAAACCGATTTTTGTACGATTCAAAAGAAAGTCTCTTTGATAAACAAGGTACAGCATTTTCTATATCATATTTACACTCAGTTTGAGATTTTCTTTCATTTATGCATTTTGATATTATATCCCAATAATGTTTAGGAACTTTGTATACCATATTTCGTACTTTAATAAATGATGGTGGTCTACATGGACGAATGCCTGGAATGTATGTAGTTTCATTCCATTCATCCAAGTCTAGTACATAATTAGTTTTAGTATTATTATTTTTATAGTATGATTTTTTTTGTATAATTTTAGGTTTGACAGTAATATTAAAAATTCGTCCAATTTCGAAATCTTTAAAATGAAAAACAAATAATTCTTTGCTTGTACCAATAAATTTTGCTGTACATTTAAATATATAAGTTAATTTATCAGAAGGATTTAATACTGAAACTATATTAGGAGCACTTGGTTCTATTAATCTTAGTTGAGAGTTGCTTTTTTTTATCATGAAACAACTTCTGTGCAATATATGAGTAGTATTACTTAAATTGTCTATAGTAATTGTTATATTTTTTTCTTCTTGTACATTTAAATCAATGTTTAAATCATCACTTATAACAATACCATGCTTATTTTTCACAAGATTGTTTAAATCTTTTTTTGATGTATAGGAAATATTATGCAATACTGGTAACTTAACTTCTTTAGAGACCTAAAAAAAATTGATTTATTTTGAATAAAATTATATTTTAATTTTTACAGAATGTAATTTATTACACCATAAAAATATATTTAAAATTAATTTTTTAAATTATATAATTACATACAAATATAATCATAAATACAAAATAATAACTTATTATTATTGAAAATATTTTAGAAGAAATATCAAAAATATTTGATGATTTATATTATATTATACAATTATATTTTAGAAATATCATTAACCTGCTAAGAATCAAACAATTATCATAATATGATAAATATTTCAATATCTTTAAATTATACATCAAATAAATTAAATTTAGAGAATTAAAAAAATTGTAAATAAAGTATTACGTTAATATAGTCCTTATAAATTAAAATTAAATAAGAAACATTTTTGTAGATAAAAAATATTATATACATACATATATAATTATTATTATATTATTCTTTATATTTAAAAAATAATGTTTTTTATTATTAAGTAACACATAAAATGAAATTTATTTTCTAAAATTGATTATAAAACAATTATCTTTTTATTTAAGTAAAACTTACTTGAAGTACCGGAACCACTGTTAATGATCTCCATGTATAAAATCCTTGATCACTTTCAATACTGTCACTTATTACTTTATCGCCAACACAAGGAATGTAACCAGACTCACATATCCTTTTATTAAATACAGTATCTTTTCCAATAACACCAATTTCTTTAGTTAGATCAAAACTAGTTACAGTTCCAACATCTAATCTAGATCTTAGGGGCTGTATTTTTTTTATCTCTAAAATTTCTCCATTTAGATTATAAGAAACTTCATCAATCTCTACTTCTGTCTCTAATTGTAACCAATCTCCGATCACAGGAATAAACTCAGATTCTACTTTGTTTAAGTTAACGGTGATATTGTTAGGTTCTACAACTAACAGTCGATTTTTACGTTCCATAACTTTTCCAACTATACACCTTGTTAATGTTTGCGGTTTGACAATATCTACCTCCGAATTCTCTGCATCTCCCCACGATTCATTTATCACAGAAATAATTTTTATTTTGTGTTTTTCCTCGTGGTTGTCTCGCTCCATTAAGAGCGAGTAACAGACTTTGTCACCTACTTTTAAATTATTTACTGAAATGTTTGCTACATCGCAAACATAAAACTCATCAACCACCAAATAATCCGTGGTGATTAAAGTAATAATCCCTCTTTTATAACTTGTGTCCTTATTAGAGCGTTCACCCTTTCGTGTTTCCTCTTCATACGCATTTTCAATACGAGCTATGACACTGTTTATTTCGTCTGATTCATCTTTGCTGGACGATTTATATCCTAGAGTATATTTTATAAGGGTATGTATAAACGACAACATATTTAGTTTCTGTTATTTCTGTCCATGTACCTACGAACATTCGTTTTGATCAGAATTCAAGTAAATATTATGCATAAAGAGCAAATACAATAATTAAAATACCGATCAATTGACTGATATCTCCACTCTGTCGCTTTAATATAATCCAATTCTTTCCTTAATGACTGAACACGTTTTAAATGCAACTCCCGAAGTAGACGATCTTGTTGCTTTTGCTCTTGCAATTCAGATTTTTTTTGATTCAAGATCTTTGAGGTTTGATTTCCAACAGAGGTTAGTTCTGAATCCTGAGATTCCGAAGTTCTTTGTCCTGGTGAATGGCTCAACGTTCCAGACGACAAAGTCGAGGAATTCATTATTTCATGAATAACGTGTTACGAATGTTTCGAAATCATTGTTTAATAACCTTTTGTTGAAATGATAGCATTCATAAACATAACACTATTTACTGTACATAAATGCACGTGTTTCTATATATATATATATATATATATATATATATATGCTCGATCCGAATGCGAACAGAACTTTTTGCAATACTAACGTTTAAGTGATTCTGCTTTAATTAAAAATCGTAACAGAAGATAAAATTTTTTTAAAATTATGGACGTAATAAAAATAACGAATTTCCGATATAATTAAGATAAAAAATTCTGTTTATATAAATACGTTATTAATAATCACTGACATAGTCCATTTGTAACTTGTATTAAATATTTAACTTGGGTTAATTACTACAAATAATTAAAAACGACAAAAGTTGTCGTGTTATTTTTTTTTTTTTTAATAACCTTTATACCATATTTGCCATGAAAACAATGATTTTTCTAGATAGTTCTTTTAAATTTTTCGAATCTATCTCTAACAAAAGATCCAACATGATTTCTTTCTTACTTCCGTTTAATATATTCTTTGTTTAAATTTAAAGTACGTTAACATTAACTTTCGAGACAAAACATGAAAAAGGATCGGGTGAAGCAGCTTAATATCGGTACATCACAGAATGATTTTTCAGTAAAACCTTACGGATTTTGTTGCGATATTAAAGACTATGATCCAAGATTATTCGTATCGAAAGAGCCAGAGGTACTTTTCCCTTCAAACGGTCCAACCGAAGAAGGACCTAATATTAAATTTCGCATTCAAGAACATAGCGATATTGAACCTCCCAGTCAACGAAGTACTCAAAGAAATGCTCGAAGTGGACTTCGAACTAGATATCGAAGTCGAAGTGGTCAACAAGTTATTTGGAGCGATCAAACGTATGGTCGCCGTAGACAACGAATCCCCTTTATTTCAAGAGACAAAAAAGGTAAACTCATTGAACCTTCAGTTGAACTAATGATATGTAAACGATGTAGAGGACCACTTCGGTGGTATTTAGAAGATGAAATAGCAGCTGCTCGTGACATTGTAATGAAAAGAAGGCAAGAAATATACAATGCAGAAATGGAAAAAAACATCAAACTTGCTAAGAAAAAGGGTATATGATTCATCTTAATCATACAAGTGAATTATCACACAATTAAGTTTCTATATAATTATTTTTAAATATAGAAATATTAGAATAAAATGACCAATTTATTTTTATTTTCTTTTTAATTAATGTAAAGAATACAATAAATTTATTGATAATAAATCTTTTTAATAATAAAAATTTAGTCATTTATTTCTTTTTTACACAAAAAAACTTATTATCGTTAGAATTGTTAGTCTTTCAAAAAGAACATTGAAGAAAATTTTTATATTTATTTATGTTACTATCATTTGATTTTAGTAAATTAAATCTTAAAAGCAATTTTGTTTCTTGTATATACGTCACTCATAAAACATTTTTCATGACATTATAACATAAAAAATATTAAAGCATGAATTTCTATAAAATAGAAAAGAAAAGACGACAAAGGAAGAAAAAAAAGTTTAGCAAATATGAAGATAAACTCAAAGAAGATATACATTACGATGAATCGAAAAATATAACATAAAATATTTAAATAAAAAAGAAAGAATTTAATAAGATATCGCTATCAAAGATCAAAAGATTTTTATCCAAAATATTTGATTTTTTTTTCAATTTGTTTTTTTGTATTATTACATTCTGCTTAAAATAATAAACATCTTTACATTCGTATTAGAAAATATATTTTATTGTGATAGAAATGATTACATAATCTCATGTATGGTAAAGAATAATTGACTGTAAATATATTATGCATAAATTACGTGAGATTGATTTCTTTCAATGCTCTAGTAATTTTCAAAATTCAAAATCACAAATGTTTGTATATATGTATATGAAATAAAAAATAAATGAAATGATTATTTTAGTGATCAATTAAATTTTTTTTTCGTTTATTTCACTACATTTGTTAATTAAAATTGTTTATAAAGTAGTATATGTATACATATATATATATACTACTTTATAAGAGCGTGGTTTATTAAAATTTAAGATGCAAAAGATGTAAATTTGGCTCTCATCTTCTGCATCTTCTACTATTTCTTAAATGCTAATATGTATTGATTGTATGTATATACGATTAGTTTTTTAAATACAGTATAAAAGTAATGTTTAGACTTAGAATATATAGATGCCATGTTATTTTATTCTAAGAAATAATTTATGGAAAAGACATCGTTATTAGTATCATTATATAATATAATGTATCAACTATCAAATATGTTAACAATATCACTTGTAAAGGCATTTGATGTTATTATTAAATATTATTTAAATAAAAAAATCGTACTTTGTCGGAAAAAATTATCAGCGTATGCATGAACGAAATAACTAATTAGAATTTGGCTTTTTGGCTTGTAAAGTAACTTAGTAAATGCATACTAATATATTATTTACTGAAAGAAGAAACTAAATTATTATTGCAATAATAACATTTCCATAATCTATTTATTTTCTATCAACAGTAATATTGTAATATTATTTTAAATTATGTTTATGACTATTAAAAAAAATGAGGAACATTATATAATGGTTTAATAATTATTATTTATTTCTATTCCAATAAAAACTAAATCTATAAACAATGAATTTAATTTTTTATGAAGGAAATGTCGAGTAACAGTAAATTTTGAATTTTTGTAATCTTACTTTTTTATTATAAATTTATTATAATCTTATAAAGCAAAATTTCTTTTTAGTTTTTTATAATTAGTACCTTGATGATAGCAATATTAATACATTTATACCATTTTTATATAAGTTCTAATAATTTTAGTATGTTATAATTTTTTAAAATCAGTATATATGCTAACTTAATTATCAATATGAAAAATATATTTTACAGTCAATTTTTTATTAAATCATTACAAAATTTGTAATTTATTAAACTGAAAGAAAGACAATTATATAAGTAAAAATTAAATATAGAGATTACATAAATATCTAGTAATAATTGAAAATCTATTCAGAATAATTCAGAGTATTTTAAAGTATACAAATTTATATAATTTTGACATGTTACATTAAAATTATATATGAATTTTTAAATAATTATTTGGTAACTATATATATTTAATTAATATAACTAAATATATTTTTGAGAATCTATTGACCTGTTTTTTATTTTATGTTAGAATATGTTATATTAAAACAGAAAAACAGTTTTAAATTATTATATATTAAGTATATTTTTTACTATTTTTTGGCAAAGCACCACAAAATTATACTGTAATTAAAAAGCAATGTATTGTAATTATTGTAACAATATTCCATTATCACTTTTTATAAGAGTAATTTATTTCATAATATAAAAAAATTTAATATAATCAAACAATACAAATTACTGTAATTATGCAATAAAAAGATAAAAAATAAAACTAAAAATAATGTTTTACATTTTAATTTTTTTTATATTTAAAGCTGTAATATATGTTTAGGAATGTTGTCTCTTATTTACTGAAAAATTCTTTTTTAAAGTAAAAGCACACTTTAATATTGTTCTCTGTGTTCTCTTTCTAATAAATTTTTATATTTTATAAGTGAAATATTCACATGGACAAACAGTATTAAATTAAATACAGATCTCTTTAGAAAAACAAATGACGTTTTGAAGTAATAATTTTAGTGTTATTTACAAATAACATTGAAATACATGATCAGTCTTTATATATAATTATTCTGATGTTGTAGGAGCATTTTCAAGATGTAAAAATTTTTCTATATTATCGTTTCTTTTACCCTCTTCATAAACTGTCACTATAATTATTGGATTATCATTTTTTATATCAGTAACCTTAGATTCGTTGCTTGTTATTTCTGTAGAGTTTAAATTTGAAGATACCTTTTCATTCACACTGTTTATATCAGAACAATTTTTAGGGTCCGTTACATCAGCATTTGCTTCATTAGTATCTTGTGTAATACAGTCTTTATCATATTCTTTGTTTTCATCAATACTTGATTCATATATTTCTATTTCATCTATATCTTGTTTTTTTGTAAGATCTTCTAACTCATTTTTAATACCTGGAGAATCTAAAATTGTATTCAATGGTACCTCTTCTGTTGTATTTAATGAAACCTTTTCATTTACACCTTCTATTTCACCTTTTATTTTATTTTTTTCTGTATCTATTTCAATAGCTTGCGTTTCATTTTCATAATTATATGACCCAGTTTCAACTTGTATTTCCAATTGTTTAAAATCTTCTGCTATTTCTTTTATTGTGATTGATAAATTTTCTTCGTTTACATCTTTTATTTCAGCATGTATTTTATTTTTTTCTATATCAATTTCTTTCATTTCATTTTTGTGACTACATATCTCTGTTTCCGCTTGTGTTTCCAATTGTTTAAAATCTTCTGCTATTTCTTTTATTGTGATTGATAAATTTTCTTCATTTACATCTTTTATTTCAGCATGTATTTTATTTTTTTCTGTATCAATTTCTTTCATTTCATTTTTGTGACTATATATCTCTGTTTCCACTTGTGTTTCCAATTGTTTAAAATCTTCTGCTACTTCTTTAATTGTAGTTGATGAAACTTCGTCATTCACATCTTTTATTTCAGTGTGTGTTTTATTGTCTCCTTTTAGCGTCTCAATTTCTTTTATTTCATTCTTATCACTAAATGTCTCTATTTCAGTTTGTGTTTCTAATTCATTAAAACTTTCCATTGTTTCGTCACTGTTATTTTTGTCAGACATTTCAATAGTGTGATTATGACTATTAAATGTATCTTCATCTTCTTCTTGTTCATCCACTTTCATATTTTGAACTATTTCATCTACAGTAAGTTCTACAGCATAATTAGTATCCAGATATGAGTTATCTGTGTTTTCTTTTATTTCTTGATTTTGATTTTCAGTATATTCCTTAAATCTGTTCATATCTTCGTCTTGTTCTTCTTTCTTGGTTTCATTTACTTTTGTTTCTTCTGTTTCTGCATTACTTTCATCATTAATATCATTATACAGATTTTCTTTTTCTATTGTAGCATCTTCGGATATATTTTCCATTAAAATATCAACAACATCTCTTCCATTAAGATTTAATTTAACACAAACAGGGTACCTATTATCAAGAATCTCAAACTGAAACATTGTTTCTTCAGTAGCAAGCTCTTTGAATAATTTGCAAGCACCCGAAGGCCAAAAAATTATATTATCTGGTTTTTGTAGAGCGCAACATTTCGCTAAAGGAGGAATATTTATAATATCTGTTGGTAATATTCGTGTTTCATTTGTAATCTCTGTATTGCCATAATCTATATACAGAACTTTAGTACCTTCTTCAGAATGTGAAAGAATTTGTGCCCTATACCATTGACCATCTTCTGAATATTTTGCAGCACAAATAGTGCCAATTTCAAATGTACTTAATGGAAGGAAACTAGGTGCTGCTTCTAATTTTTCAAACATTGTATCTAAGTCTGTTTCGCTAGTTTCTGTTTGAATCCAGAATTCATCAGGTGAATTGATACGACTAACAAATACATTTGGTGAATTTTCTTCACCCAAAGGAGGTAATCGTTCTTCTATAATTGGTAGGTAACGTTCACAGAAATTTGCAAGTATATCTGTCACATTTTTACCATCTAATGTTAATTTTACCAATGATGTTTCATCTTCTTCGATTACATCTAACAAAAATATAGTTGCTCCATCAGCCGCTAATGTTATAAATTCTTCACAAGCCTTTTCTGACCATTCTGTAATTCCCTCTGGCATAACTAAACGACATTTTCTCGATAGAGGAGGTATATCTGCAAGATCTGGCGGTATAGCACGTATTTCGTTTGAGGTAGCTGAATTTCCATAATCGATATATATAACTCGTATAGCATTATCACTGTGTGATACAACGCGTGCTCTATACCAACATTCATCGTCAGGATATTTAGCAACACATAATAAATTTTCTTTAATTTCATCTACTTTGGGAAACATATGTGCCACAATAAATCTATCAGTCATAATTTCTAAATCACCAACAGACTTTTCTTCTTGAACCCAGAACTCATTTGGAGAGTTAATATGGCTTACAAAAGCAGAATAGGGATCCAATTCTAGATCAATTATTTCATCGATTAATTCTTCCTCTGTATGAATCTTTACTGCATGATGGTTGCCAACTAATGCTTCACTAACACTTTTATCATCTATTAACAAGTCTACTCGTTTTGGAACACTGTTTGCTATTACCAGGGCTTGTAAAGATTTAGCAGATGTTATTAAATTTTCAAATTTTTCACAAGTTGTAACGTTCCAATCTTCTGAGTCTACAGGAATAACATCTAATCTGCATTTAACTGCATATTCTTTTATTTCTCTCCATGAATCTGGTATCTGTCGAATATTTCCGGATTTATTGTCAATGACATCTGTATTTCCATAATCGATAAATCGAACAGTTGTAATATCTTCATCAGCATCGAGTACCTGCGCTCTATACCATAAATTATCTATAGTATATACAGCAACACACAAACTTCCTTCTTCCAATATTCCATCTATTTCTAAAAATGTGGATACTTGATCTTGAAGTGCATTTTGATTATTAAAAAGGTCTGTGGCATCATCTGCATGTTGAAGCCAGAACTGACTAGGTGAATCCATGTGAGATACAGATACATTATATTTACAACCGATTGTCATATTATGGATTTGAGGTTCTTTCATTCCAGGTATTTTCTGTTCTGATGTTAAATTAAGAGAACGGAACTTATCACTAATTTTTTCTCCATCGTGTAATAATTCTACTATCCATTTTTTGTCGATATAATGAAAAACGGCGGTAAGATCTTTGTTAAATAAATGATTTTTTAATATATCTAATTGTTCAGCCACTGTACCATTAAGCACTACCGGTAATGATGCATTAATAGCTAACTGATATGGTGTATGAAAGTGTGGAGCTAACTGTCTTAATCGTATGTCACTATTTTTAATTTTTTCATTACAGCCATAATCAATGAAATTTACATAAGTTTCAGGATCACATGTTAGTATCTTAGCTCGATACCAGTGACCATCCAGGCCTTTAACTGCGCACAAAATATCCGGTTTCGGGTACAATAACTTTTGGTTGAAATAACTTTCGGGATTAGAATAATACTGATCAAGTGCTTCTGTTAAATGCTTCTGTAAAGTATGTTCTGCATTACGTTTTAACCAGATATTAGCAGAATGATCTGCATATGACACTGATACTTTATGAGTAGAACTTAGAATAAGCATTGGACATATTGGCGACACTAGTTCATAGAAATCCCCAGCATCTATTTCCATACCATTTTCGCGAAATACTTTTACAATAAATCTGCAAAAATAAAAATAAAAAAAGAAAATTAATAAAATTATATAATTAAGCTAGTTGATGACCATATTGTAATACTGGTCAATTAAGTGAACCTTAATTCACTTAATTAAGCAATTAAGTAAATAGTTTTTCTCAATAAAAATTTTACAGAACCATTAGTAGTAGTACTATTTACATTAACACAGCAATTATTTATTAATACAAACTTTGACTGAAAACAAAAGATTTCGTTTTCACTTATTAAAGTAGTATTATGGTATTTTTTACATTTGCATTGTTAATTTCTTTGAATTTTAAGAAAATATGAAACAAAAGTATAGTCTGTTCATTACTAGAAAAATATTTGAATAACAATTTATAAAAAAGTGAAAATTAAATTTACCTATTATTGTCAATTTCATCCACGTGTATAATCATTTCTTCTCCCACATAATATTCTAGTATTGAATAATCTGTCTTGTTTAAAAGGATACATTCAATTGCTTGATTTTGCATTACTGAAAGCTCTCCTGGTAAAGCTAGTATCTAAATTAATTAGTTATATTAATAACTGAAAATTTTTATTAAATAAGAATGAAGTAAAAGCAAGATGTTTTTATTATAGTAATATATTGTATTAAATCATTTAAATAATTAAGTACCCTGTACTCAAGCAATACAATATTAATTTAGATTTGTGCCTAAGAAACTAATAATCTTTTAACATGAATAAAAAGTATTTAATTCACTAAAATGAATTGAATCATTGTATTAATATTCTTCAATGCAGCAAGTATGGTATTAAGTAACTTCTACTCCTAGCAATATTATACTATATATGCATAAATTGAATCTAGCACTTAAATGATCTCACTTTTTCTTTTCATTGAAAAACTCACACTATTTGAGAAAATTTCATCACATGCTCCAGTATCAATGAATTTAACATAACAGCCTGTGGATTGTGAATGGCTACTGATTACTGCTCGTCTCCAAACTCCATTTGAACAAACCAAACAACCTGTGCCTAGGCATATCTCATGGATTGATAATCGTTGCATCACCTGCCATTGTTATACTTATCCTTATCCAATGTTGTAAATTTATTTAATTTATTTTATATATAAGAAAGTTTAATTTTACAAATTATTATGGTGTTATTAGATTCATACTGTTTTTGATGATTTTTAATAAAAATAATTTTTGGATCAATTTTTTATAGAAACAAAAAATTTATATTTAAATTATTCGTTAAATAATCTTATTTTGATTAGTATCAAAATACTGCAAATTTTTTAAATTATTAAATACATATATTCAATCTATAAGAAATATTACAGAACGTAGCATGCAATGTTAGATATAATAGAAAGGAATTATATATTTGATTTTATTAATATAATAAATTGCAAATGTATTACACAATTAAGTAGATTAATTATTTAATTAGAAATAAATAATGAAAATATTTAGATATCTAAATATTTATTTCTGTAAAAGAATATAAAAATTTTAAAAATAAACAAAATGTTAAAAGATAGAATAAAATTTTCTAAATAAATTTTGTATTTTATATATTTTTATATATCTTTTATACATTATTTTATATATTTATTTCTTTTAAGTACTCTAATAATAAATAATGAATATACATAATTTGATTAATGATTATACATAAACTTACCTCTATTATTTTATAAAATATTTTATTCAGAACTTATAATCAAAATGCAAAATGGCAGGGATTATTATTTATGATAAATGTATAAAGTTATTAAATACACTTAATATATAATTCAATAGTAGAACGATATAGACACAGGAAAGATTTTACTTTGATTAAGTTATTAATACCATACATCGTGCAATGAAATGCATGAGACATACACATAATTAGAATAATGAAGATTAGTATTGCATTACTATTTTAACTGTCTCACTTTTTTATAACAATTGTTAGTTGGAGAATTAGTATCATGATATTATTAAAAGTATATAATAAAAAAAGTAATTGCAATTGTAATTAAACTATTACAATTAATCAATTATTGTCATAAATATTAATAATAATCATATATAAAATGTATCAATACATTTATGAATTGTAATTCATGTATTAAAATATTTTTAAATTATTTAATTATATTATATTAATTATTAAAATATTATTTAAATTATATTATAATATTATAAATATAATTTTATATAAAATATTTTCTATTTAAATATTTTTCTTACAATTTTTAATATTTTGACTGAATTTAGAAAGATCATATTTTTTACTAATAAATAATTAATATAAATACAAATTTGCATTAAATTTAATATTTCAATATTTCATAAATTAAATTTATTATATGATAATTTTTACATATTAGCAATCTCTATGTATCAAGAATAAAATAAACCTTTCTATATTATAGGTGTAATTATAGACAGCACAATTACTAGACATATTTTTATTTAGTAATATAATTAAATATATCTGTATGTGTATGAAACGTACCTCAGGATCTTTGCCAGCCATATATGTATTAATTATATTTTCACATTTAGTAGCTGAAGGTATTTGAATATAGAATTTTGATGCACTTAGATCAACACTTGAAATTTTTGCTCTAAGTGTTTGACCTTTTAAAAGATTTATATCCACAGTCTCTATATCATATGAAATTGGTGTTGAAGTATTGTTTTCTGAAAATGATGTAATACCATACATTATATACTTTTAAATTATTATTAAAATTAAACATATTTAAATATGTTTAATCATTTTTTACACTATATTTTTTTCATGAAACATATAAATTTTCTCCAAAAAGCAAATTAAGATAGAATTATATGTTTTGTAATTTTTGTGATATTTGTATTATTAACATTCATATGTTATTTTATATATAAAATTGTAATAACAAATTCTAAAGTATAATAAATTGTATTTTTGTTAAATAAAATAAAACACTTATAAACTTATATAAAATAAAACAATTATATTATCACATGTAAAAAATTATTATAAAAGAATTCATTTAGTATTTTTCACTTAAAATTCTTTTGTGTGCTTTAAAAAAAATTAATTATTTAATATTATTTCTAAAAATTAAAAAGTTGTAAGTTACATAAAATTATCTCACCTTCAACGTCAGCATTTATTTGAGTTTTTGAGTTGAATGATGCTAGATTTTGTTCAACTAACATGTTAGCTACGTCTTTTCCATTACTAATTAATGATATTAAGTATTTATTATTTTTTATATTATGAAAAAAACATTCATAGTTTTCAGCATTAAAACAATTATCAATCGCTTCTGTATTTACTTCAGACCAATCTAAACCACTCAATGGAGCAATATTAAACAATGAACACTGGAAAGCTTGTTTTGGAAGATGCATTAATTTTCTTTCTACAGCATAAATATTTTGAGGATCAACTATAGCACTATTTCCAAAATCTATGTATTGAATAAGATGACCATTTAATTTATTTAATTCAATAACTTCTGCACGATAAAGAGCTCCATCATCAGAAAATATTGCTATTACTGGAGATCCAACCTAAAAGTAATTATAACAATTTATTTATGATATATTTAGTGCACAGAAATTTATATGTAATCATCTAAATCAAGTAATTACCTGTAATGTATGCGAAACTGGTTCTCTATCAATATATATCTTTTGAATTTCATTCATCATAGTTCTAAATTCATTTTCATTGTCAAGTATTTGACAATAAAAGTTATTAGGATTTATAAACCATGTAATAATCACATCTTTTCTAGTTTCAGGTGTATATGAAATTGTAGTCCACTTAGCATCCAAAGGTATATAATCAGGTTTGTTAAATTGTGTTATATTAAAAGTAGTTATTCTGTTAGACATTATTTCTTCCTTTGCTTTAACTAAATCAATATTTTCACAAAACTCTTGATTTATATAAGTATTTGTTGGATCAATAGCTTCTTTTAATAAAATACTGTATATATCATTTTCTTCTGTTATAAATTCAGCTTCTAATATTTTGCGAAAAACTGTATGTTCAAAAATTCTTGTTTTGTCTGTGTCAAGATTATTCTTTATTCCAAATAGTTTACAATGCACAGCTTGTATTGGAAGTTCCAAAAATTCTTTCTGCATAGATTTAATTTTATTCAATTCAACTGTTTCCGTATTGCCATAATCTATAAATTGTATAATTGCATTATTTTCTTCAGTGGATTTGATCACAGCTCTATACCATTTTAGATCTGAATATTGAGCAATACAGTAAGTGCCACACAATGCATCAGATTTTTTTATTAACTCTCCACCAGTTTCATATATTAATGCAATACGTTCCATCATAGAATCTAAAGCAGTATAATCATTAAACTGTATAAAGAAGTCAGACAGACTATTTGTAAAAACTACTTCACAAGTTTTTCTAGTTCCAATAGTTACGACAGGGCGTACAATATGAAATTCAGTTTTACTTTTCATTGTATTACGTTTTTGTTCTTCTTCACCAAAGACAAAATTGACGATGTCTGACTAAAAATTAAAAAAAATTTCATAATTTAATTAACAATTAATTAATCTTACAATTCTGTATCAAAAATTAAAACTTTATTAAGTTTTTTTCAAATATTTTTTACTCTAGAGATCATATTAGACTTTTTACTAGAGATCATATTAGACCAAACACTTTCACAAAGATAATACATAATGTTATTCATATATTGAACAATTTTAATATTGAATTTAAAAACTTCTTTAATCAATTTACTAAAAGAAAATACCTACTAACATAATACTGATATTCAATATAAGTATGATTTCTCAACTCACAGTATAATAATCAAAAAGAGAAATAAAATAATATAACGAAAGAAGAAATGATAATTCCTTAAAATTAATAAGAACCATAATATTAGATAATATTGTTTAGCTTATAAACTATCAATGAAATATGTTTAATAATATATTCATAGTACATAATTTATATTTTATATATTAATACTTAATATATAATTAATATTAATACTATAAGACCTAAAGAATTTATAACAAAATATAATAAAATATTTTTAACCTTTTCACTTCTGTATTAGCCGCCGTTTGCTACTAAACTGATGCTATTCTAATAGCGTCATAGTATAGTCTGACGTTGTGTACACTCATTGTGTACTATTGGTCACTATATTCACCAAACGACTAATGCTCATTGGCTATTACCGATGACTATAGTCAGTTAATGTCTGATACTGTTTACTACTGAGGATTTTAGTCACCCAATAAAATTTTACATTTATTCTTAACTTTAATAAAAATAAGCTCTAAAAGCTATAAAAATAAATTAGGATTGCTTCGTACCGCGATAGCGCATTCGCGCAGGACCATCATAGCGAAAAGATTAAATATTTCTGCCTAACAAATTATAATTATAATTTAAAATAAATTACTATGCATTAAATTAACTAAATCTAAATTGATTATTTATCGTATTTGATAAACATTTTTTATTTTTCTGAGTATTATTTATCTGAGCATTAGAAGCATTTGAACAGCATTTATTTCTATCATTTATACTTTAAAAATTAATCAATCTTATTTATGTCATATTTAAGTTTGAAAAATGAAGCACAGAAATATTAATACTAATTTACCTTGTTTTGTGTTAACCTATATCCTTGTCCTTTCCTTTCTTTAATTTTATTGCCATGATAAGAGTTACCTATTAATAATTAGTATATTTTTTTAAAAACTTAAATACAAAGGTATACGTATAAACAAAATATTTTTCACCTGCGCTAAAAAAGACTTACTATTTGTTTCTCTTTTCCCGCTCTTATAATTTCCATCATTATTTCTATCATTAAATTTGTTACTTTGCGTTCTCCCAGAAATACTTTCATGCTTAGAACTACCACGATTGACACTACTTTTTCCATGTTTGCCACTACCTTTAGATGATGTATCTGAATCTCTATCGCTCCAATTTTTATCAGAAGAATGACTTTTAACTGATCCCCATATTTTATTTTTACTACCTTTAGTACCTTTTCCACTTTTAAATGAGTCATTATAATCATGTTTATCATTCCATTTTGCATTCCAATTGTTACTTTCATTTGATTCATTTTTCCAAGTTTTAAACTTATTCTTTTCTTGGACATTATCATGCATTTGAGCCCATTTCAATTCCGATTGATTTTTTTTATGCCATTTATTTGTATCTTCACTAAAATATAAATATCTTAGTTTAAAAGTAAAAATAAATTAGCATGAAAAATATATTTATATCTTCCTATATATAAATCTAAAAATAATTCATCAATTATTGTTATTTTTTCCACAAGATATCAAAACAATAAATATAATTATATTAATATTACTATATTTACATGATTATTAATTTAAACTCTAAATTAAACACTAACAAAGCTTTTAAAATGTAAAATGACTTGATTTTTATAAGCAACTGTGAAAATAAAAAAATGTAAATCTAAAATAAAACATGAAATTTTATTAAAAACTTTAGTATATATATCATATAATTAACTCGCTCAGCGAACGCGGTCACTGTGGCACATAGATGTTCACATAATTATAAAATATTTACATAATATTATAAGCATTCTTAAATTCTTAATACTTAAAAATTCAGATTCAGAGCAGATAAAAAATTTTGATATTGGTCTGCAAGTTACTATTTGTGGTCAGCTGTTCGCAGGTTAGGGAATTGTTTATGATACATTAAATATAAAAGCGTTATAAATAAAACTCCATTCTTGCAACTCAAATAATCATAGATTTAAAAAAACAGAATTAATTAATTTAATTTAAACTTGAAATTAATATAAAATTATATTTTTTCCTTTCAAAATAATTATTTAATGCTTAAAAAATTCAACTGTTTTAAAGCTTTTCTAACTTTAGTGTTATTAACTTTACCGTATTGCTTTTATATTTATTTCATTTTTCCATTGTTGTACCAAATTCATTGGCAGTTTTATATAAGACCTGTGACGCAGTAAATTGTTTTTTAATATATTTAAAATATACGTATAAAATGAATAAATTTTTGTTGGATTATTATAAACAAGTTGAATTATTATAAATAAAAAAAAAATAGATACCTCTGATCAATTTTTGAAGCCATTTTAGTAGAGTGTTGATTTTCTACATTTTGATAATTTAATGACTTTCTTATTATTTTCTCTTCATTTTCAATCAGATTCAACATTTGAGACTTAATATTCTTGTTCTGCTCGGGTCCATACAAATCTACCATTATACCATCTAAAGTTACATCTACAACTCTTAAATGTAAACGTTTCTCCAAAGTCAACAATTCAAACTGATTCTGAATTTCTTCGGAACATGGAAGTAGTTCCCAATCATTTAAAGTACATTTTATAGCTTGAGCTGGTAATTTTTTAACCAAATCATCACGAATCAAACGAAGAGACATTAAAGTTACTATTTCTTCATTTCCATAATCAACATATAAAACCTTTATATTATCTGCATTTATGTCTAGAATTTGTGCTCTATACCTAGTAATTATAAGAAAATATATTATATAAATATAACCATAACTAATATATATTAATATAAATAATTATTTATACAACTCACCATTGATTATCATATAAAGCAGCACAAGGAAGACCAATCTTTAGCTGTGCTAAGCTTAAAGTTGGTGCAGTTGTACAAAAATCTGCTAAACTATTCATTATTAATTCAAGAGATGATATATAGTTCTCAATTTGTACAAAAAATTTTCTACAAGATTCCACAAATGAAATGTAAACAATTTCTGTTACACCTTTTGATAATTTTTTTGGTTCTTGATATGCTGAATGAAAAGATGAATGTACAGATGATACTATAGTTAGAGTTGGAAATGCTTGTCTAAGAATGTCTTTTATATTTTTTCCATCATCATATAAATCTCCATATTGCACTAAAGGTGGCCCTTCTGGTGGGCGAACGTGTAAAACAAGTAGTTTTCCTGATACTATTTGTTTAAAATATTCTTTCATTTTATCCGTAACATTTAATTCATGCACACCACTTAATGTGAATCGAATAGAAAGCACTCTGGGATTGATAAAATGAGGTGGTAACTGGAAAATATCTGTGTATGGTAATATTTCTGTATGACCAAAATCAACATAGTAAAGTTTACACTTATTTTCCATAACAGACATTACAACAGCTCTACATAACACTTTATCTTGTGTGTAACGACCTAGACATACTGAACCAGGTAAAGGAGGTTCTTGTAATGGTTCGAGAGGATGACTATTAATTTCTCTCATGAGCATGCTTAATATCTGAGAAGTACTTTGAAGTTGTACAGAAAACTTATGTGGACCATCTTCTACAAATGAAACATATACATCATGTTTCGATGGAACATCCAAAACACGAGACTTAAATACAAGAGCTTCTTGAAGAGAAGATTGCATCATATGTTTTTGAGCTGCACAACATGAAGGAACATTACGTGGAAATCCATGCATTTCATTTCCATCATGCACTGGTGTCATTGCACAAGTATTACTAATAAGACATTTACTTTGTTGATATATTGGCACTTGAGATTGTTGTACGCATTTTGACCTATAAAATTACACGAGTTATAATAAAATTAATATTTATAATATTTGCTTAAAGTAAAAAAGATATTTTGTGTTATTTTGAATTTAAATTTAAAAATATTTGATTTATTAAATTAATCAATGATTTATAAATCAAATTATGACAATATATAAAAAATTAAAATTCACAGCAGTATTTTTAAACATTATAAAAATTGATGTTCTTATCTTAGAATTAAATAAAATATAAAATTATATAAAAAAATATTTTATTTTTTTCGAATAAAAAAAAAATATAAATATCAAAATAAAACAAAGCTAACTTGCTGAAAGATATCCACTCCACTTTGAATTTTGATGAGACTTTTCTTAATCATTTTATTTCAACATAAACAGTAAAAATAAACAGAAAAAATAAAAAAAAGATCGGTTTAACCGCAATGACTTTAATGCATGATCTATTTTTTTTGTACATCAAATATTGTATTAGAACTTTTTTCTGATTTCATTGTAATATACAAACAAAAAAACAACTATAAATTATAAATTATAAACATAAAAAAGATAAAAATTAGATTCGGATTGATATTTGTCGCATACACTGATAAGAATGTACAATTATAAGCGTATGTATATGAGCGGAATTCACTAACTGTAATGATATTGCTCGTACTTTTGCAAATATCCTTTATTTCTGAGAAAAATAACGCTTATTTTCGACTTTAGCAATCCAAAATATATCGATATGTGAATCATTTCGGGAAATATAAACAGACCGCATTGACCCAAATCTAATTTTTATCTTAGTTACAGTGAATTCCACTCGTGTGTTTATAATTATATTTTCGTATCAGCATATACTTACGACGGATAAAATTAATACCAACCCAAATCTAATTTTTATATTTTTTATGTTTATAGTTTATAGTTACTTGTTTGGTTTTGTATGTCATAAAGTGATTAGAAAAAATCCTGATACACTCTACAAAGAAAACTAATTTATCCACAAATTACACTTAATGTTATCTTTTTTTAAGTCATTGCAGTTCAACCAACCTTTCTTTTTATTTTTTCCATTGTTTTTATGTTATAACAAAGCCAATGTCCCATCAAAATCCAAATGAAATGTATTTTTGACAAATTGATCTAAAATAAATACCTAAACATTTCTTGCATCGTTGTTCTTACTGCCATGTGTCTTTTAATTAACAATTCACTGAAGTCCTCATTGTTATACCAAAGTTTAATAAGACGATGGTTATTAACCACAGAATGAATTAAAATTTTATATTCATTGTACCATAGAGTCTTTTTGATTGACTCAATTACTTTGTTATCCCAAACATTATTTATAGGTAATATATGCATTAACGTAAAGTCAAATGCCACAGGTGGAAAAGATTGCAACGACTCAGAGCCAGGTATATTTTCCAATAAATGTATTTCTTGTGGTGGTAATACTTCGATATTACCATAGTCAATAAACTGTAAAACCACCATACCATCAGCACGTATATTAATGACTTTTGCTCGGTAATACCCCTCATTTTGAAATCTAGCACAGCAAAGGGCATTTATGCGTAAATTGGCTAACTGAGGTCCAACGCAGCCTTGACTTCTAGCAAATTGTTCAACAAGAGGTAAAATCATACGTTCTACACATGTTGCAGAATTCTTATCAACTTGACCCCAGATTTTGAGAAATACATCCTCTGCTTCGACATGGGTCACAAATATAATCAAGTCTGTACTTTGTTGTATGTTCATTGTGTTTTATATGAGATACTAATTTCTACTTGACTACATATGAACTGGTAATCTGAAATATCAAATTTTTGTTGCTGATATCACAAAAATAAGTTTATTCAATTTTAACCGTTGTCTGAAACTAGAACAGTTTAACCGTCACTTATCAAACACTACGATCAGATCATACGACTATGTTTTTTTTTTTATTATTATGTATTTTTTTCCTCCTTTTTTAACGATATTCTTGTCTTTAATAACTATTGATATAAATAAATCTTTTAATTTTTATCACATTGTAGCGAAAGATATCACGGAACTGTTTCATACTTAATTAATAAAACTTATTTGACCCCATACTCATTCGAACATAATGCAATAGATTTATAATAAAAACTTACATAAAACTTTTTGGCATATGCAACTCTTGCTCTGTTAACGTTAAATGTATATACTGCAGATGCAAACGTACATACCTATAGCTGATATTCTTCATACGATACTGCGTATAAAAAAAAGTATGTCAACATTGCAACTAGATGTAACACAAACCTTATCAATAGGATATCAGAATTGTTTTAAACTATTTCATTAGAAGTTAATGATCCAATAGTTTTTCAAGAGAACTGCACTTTCTCTTATAACGTCAGAATCTGACGGTTACCCGGCTTTTTATATCTCACATGGAAGTTTCTTTGATCTCAATTTTGACATGCAGATGGCGCGAAAATTTAACTTATATCCTATGAAGTACATAATCTATTTAATACATATTGCTAAAAAAGATGTAAATAAATTTTAATTCAATATTTCTTTTATACATGCGTAATAAAATTTAATAAATATCTTAGTTAAAAATCTCTCTTTATTTAAATTTTGCATGTATATCAATGTATATTTTTTTCATTTTTTAAATATATAAACTGTAATGAATTAAAAAATAATAAAAAGAAAATGATGTTCATATTTTTCATTACATCTTTAAGTACGTTATCAACAATTAATATTTCGTTATTAAAATAGAATTTTTATCATATATAAATAATGTGCTAATAGCCATATATAATATTATACAACTACATATAATATATGTATACACATATACTTTCAATTCTTATAAGCGTTACAATATTTTTTCAAATATTCACACATATAACAAATACATATCTATATAATTTTTTCATAAGATATATTCAACAAAAAATTAAATTCTTTTATATTTTGAATAACTTTGCAACAATATCAAAATATTTTTTTTAATAGCATTTTGAATAGACAATAATTAATTATAATTATACCAGACAAACAAAATTCTTTTAATCTCTAAAAATGTGTATTAATGTAGAAATTTAATCAAATTTAATCAAATTGATGTTGATTTAAATGTTAATACACATAAGATATATAAATTAGAATATATTAAACATGTCATTGATTTATAAATATTGTATAAATAGATTATACAGATTAACATAAATATGAAGTAGTAAAGATTAAAATCATTGTTTACAAGTCCAAATGGGATATTTAGTATGCTTAATATTAGCTAATATTAAAAAGTATAAATCTTATTTTTATTTCTCTTAAAAGATCGATAAAAAATTTTTTTTTGCGTGTCGCAATTTTTGGCACAATTGGTTTAAAAACGAAACACTGTTTATATTTGAACATGCTAACAATAAGATATTCACGTACGTGAAATTATATTAGTCGGTTCGGCAGTTTCGTACTCTATTCTTCCTGAGATGAGACTTGCACAGCGATCTGATCCTGCTAGGTATTGAAATAATATTATAACAGAAGAAAGCAATTAGAAAATTCATTAAATTTTTAATGAATTAAAAAAAAAAACACAAAAACGAGTGAAACAGAGTTGAGGTATCACGATTTCGGATTATATCATATTTGGTATTCTTTACTAAAATCATAATAAATCGTTAATTATTGGATGTAAAATAAAAATAGAAACGATCTCTTGAATCACTTATTAAATTTTACAACTTCAAAGTTATGATTAAGTTTATGATTGTCGAATTATTGCAACAATGAAAAACATAAATTTCAATTATTTCT
>NW_025109383.1:337190-343105 GCF_011392965.1 Frieseomelitta varia
GTTTATAACATTTGTAAAAATATTCAAATAAAGGTTTGCATAGCTATTTTAGTATTTATAATCTCTTTTTATAGTTAGTTTTTAAATAATTGATTCGGTTCAAATTAATTTTATATCATTATAATCAATAGAATTATTAGAATCATAATGAAATTATTTACAACATATGTCAAAAAGCTATGGCTTTTTGACAAATATCAAATTTAAATTTGATAACAAATTAAATAGGAATCACGTTTTTGGATGTACATCATTTTAAAAGATATTAATACAAGAAATACTGATATTTAATAAATGCAAGAAAACGGCAATGCGCTAGTTATACCAAATATGTGAGCAAAAATATATTACTAAATTTTTGAACATATTATATTTTATGCAAAAACAATAAATTATTTTTTTAGAAAATAAAAAAATTATTAATATTGTTAGCTACTGTTAATGACTTAAAGTTACGAATTTAAACTACAATAATTATGAAAATTGCATAAGTATGAATTAAGTAGAATTAATATTAAAATACAGGAGTATGGAATGATGTTTCTTTTCTGGAGAACATTTTTTTAAGGAGTGTAAAATTACAAATATACACATCTATAAAGCTAGAACATTCGTAATATGCGAAAGAATATTTAAAATAATCATTCATCAAATATTGGTGTTGTGAAAGACTTAATTGTACTTAATTGTTTAATAAGCATCACAGAGCAATGTACAAATTGTGTCAGTACATCGCATATATAAATGTTCTGCATTTTTGAACAAGACACAATTTTATCATACTATATTTTTCATTTAATGAGATGCCACATTTATTTGAATAAATAAAACTTTTTAAAAATGATCTTCATCTGATGAATAGGAATTATTAGATGTTTGTAGTCATTATAATGTAGGATGAGTGGAAGGTGATTCACTTTCTTCATCTTCCTCTAATTCATCATCTGTATCTGAAGATAAATGTTCTCTCAGAACTAATGAACGCATTTGTTCTAATACCTGATGTAAAGAGTCTCTTTGTTCCATTCTATCATTTAAAGGTGTAGCATCACCACTTGCTGTTCCACCAGCAGGTGTTTGTGGTGTATTACTTGGGGGTACTGGAGTATTTGTACCATCTCCTGTGCCTTTGAACATAAAGTTATATTATCCATATATATAATGTTAACAGACATCACAAAGTTGTTACAAGAGGAATTAAAACTTCAACAGGCAGCTAGTTATTTGTAATTAGTAATCATTATACCCATATCATCACTCGCAGGACTGGCTGGCCTTTCTGCTCCCCTCACTTCTCTAGTGATTTCTTCATCTTGATTATTTAATCTTAAACCTGCAACTCCCTTTTTTGGTACATTATATAAATCACGTTTAATTTTTCTTCGCCTAGATGGATCATTTCTACGTAATTGAAGCATGGAACCAAAGTCAGCAATATAAAGAAATCCTGCGATTAATAATTCACAATTTCGTTTGCCTTGTTTATATGCAGTTTCTAATTCATGACTTGTACGTTGATCATATTGCCACCAACCTGCAACAATGTAATTCAAAATTACACAAATTACGTTATCCACGATACAGAGGAGTCAGAATAATTACGTAAATACTAAGTGTTTCAGCTGGGGAATCCACAAAGAAAAATAACTTATATTCTGGAATACAGAAGTTTTATTACAAATATACATGGAAACTAAATTGTAATCTTTTCATAACAAAATAATAGAAATTCTTATACTTTTTATGCCATACAATGTTTTACATGAAAGTTTATAATATGTTGCATAATACTATACATAATTTTCTAAATAGTTATATGAGGTACGAATACAATCAAAAACACTTTATGCCAATTTTATTTAAAAAGGTATAAAATATGCAAGTTATTTTATTCCTGAAACACCTTTGCACGGTGCATCTTTTCTATCACGCTTAATATTACGTTTATAATATGGTTGATGTTTCCTATATTGACAATTATTTTTAAAGTCAATTACATAAAGCATGCCGCAAATTAAAATTTCACATTGGGCGCTACCTAGGTTGTAAATAGCCTCCAAATCCTGGCTGGTCCTTGAATCATATTTCCACCAACCTATGAAGGGGTATGACATAAACTCTATACTTCATCACACGTTTTTAACAAACAATGAAGTTATTTACTTTTTATCTTCAATGTTCTAGTAACATTGATTTTGTTCACAATAAAAAATATATTACTTAAGTTTTATAATTTACTGATTTAATTTGTTTTTATAAATTTGTTTATAACATTTATAATACACTTTTATTTAAAGATATATTTATATCTAATGAACCGGTATTCAAAAAATCATCTGTAGCTAAAAAGTAAAAAAGATTTATATAGTAAAAGATACTCTACCATTTCTGCCTTCATAAAACCACTGATATTCTTCTTCAAAATGTTCCGATTCTTTTTGTGCTTCGTCTACTTCTACCAGTTGTGGTCTATTAAGGAAATCTGGAGGAATTTCTTGACGACACATAGGACATCTTTTGCTTTGATTTGCAACACCTTTGACGCACAGGTAACAATATATATGATTGCAAGGTAATCTTGCAGGATATATACATGGTTGAAGACAAACTGCACATTCGAGCACTGTTGTTAAACCTAGAAAAATTCAATTGTAAATAATGAAAACAATTGTTGTTTGAACAATATATGTAATACTTTTCAATTGCAAATAAAATATAATTACTTCAAACTGAACAAAATACTTTACATGAATTGTTATGAAATTCATTAGTATTAGCATATACAGTAGCTTAAACAGTAACAAGAATGATTGTCTTATATTGGGAAATTACAAAAACATACCTTCTTTCTCATCAGTTTCTTTTTCTTTATCGTTAATCGTGCTACTTGTTTCTTCTTGTGAGTTAAGTTTTGCTTGAGCCATAATTCCAAATAAAGCTTAATTCTTCATTGAACAAGATCAAAAATCTTATAAATAGAAACATGCATCATGTCAATAGTTGCAGAGTTAACAGAACGTGTAGGAACGTAACTTTTGTTGTTTATGACATTTCAGCGGTTCTAAATTCTAAATACAAATGACTCGATGTTTGAGAACCCCTTATATTCATTGCTTACTTCACACTGAGAAAGTTCCTATTCAGTAATATTTCTATGTTCCAATATATATATATATATATATTACATAGATCGTAATAAGGATTTAATCCTTAAAATTTAAATCTGATGATTTTTGTTTATTATTNGAAATATTTTTCTCTTATTGATATTGTTGGTTAATTATTTATAAATAATAATTAGTTGATTTTTGGTGAATTTTTATCTGAATATAGGTATTTGAAACAGTTTGTATGGTATAAATATTTTTTAATTATTATTTATGGGTTTAACAAATTGATATTTAATATATGTACGTATCTATGTATGCATTTTTCTGTCCATGTTATGTGAGAAATTAGATAAGATTATTGACAATATTTAACTTGTATCAATTTTGAGATTATTTATATATAAATTATATTATTTATAATTTAATCGATTATGCTTAAAAACAGATAATTTTTATAATATTGTAGAAATTTTTTGTTTAATTTGAAATACAAAAAATGAATATATTTTCAATTTTTATAATACTTTAATATAAATTAAAATGTTGCATTATAAATTTATTAATCATTTATTTCAACTATTAATTTTTAATTTCGTAGTACTGAAAACTTTTTATATTAAATTATTTTGGATTGCACATTTTTAAATTTGTACTTAATTACAATGTTTCTCTTATTATATTGTATATGTATCTGTACATCATTATTCAGATACAATTTTTTAATAATTAAATATGAAAAATACTAATTCCATATATTGTTATTTGAAAATAAAAATTATTTCTTTTTAAGACAAATTTGTTTATATTTGTTATTATGTAGTTCTAACATATGTATCTGACATAAGTAATGAATGTGGTAAATGAGGAACAATGTTGATCATGCTGTAAGATACAGCACGCAAATTAGTGTATTTGATTTTTATTGAATGATGGATTTAAGATAACAGTTATGTGTTTAAAACCAATCTCAATATAAATACAATATAAGTACATCTATATACAAATCGTATGGCTTAGGTTTCAAATAAAATTATAATACAATGTACAATTTTTAGTTTGTGTGTTAGACGCCATAAAATACTGTTAATTATTATTCAAATTCAAGGAATAGTTATATATAGATATNTCATTGACCTGCGAGTCTGACTTTGACTATTGTTTCGGAGCTACTGATCGGCGACGATTATTCGGCCAATGTCTGCTTTTTATATTGTTGTTGTTTTGAGGACACTCAAACGAACTTTAGTCATTGCTATCTATACCGCTTGTTTTTAAAATTTACATAAAACGCAGGAAATTTAAACTATTTACACATTTAGTGCTGAACTCAACGTTACACACATCATACTCGTATTAAACTGAGCTGAACTTGACAACATATTCGTCTCAAATTCATCAGAGTGCTGTATCCAGTATCAAGAGGTGATTATTCAGTTTTTTAAACTCGCATTTTGTATCATACTTGCAGTATTATATTCATTAGAGTATCTCACTCACCATAAGCAATGTTACATTCAGTCTTTAACTTGTTCTCGATCTCGTTTAAAGCATTCATCTACAATTCATACAATTCGTTCACTTAAAAATAAAATTTAAAAAATAATTCGTACCTTGCCATTAGTAACTAACATGGCAGTTACAGGAGCAAGCTTAACAGTACGCCCGCGTCTCCAATTGTTATCTGTTGGCTGAGCAATTAAAAGTCGTCCTTCTAATACGAATTTTGCTTCTTCGTGGGCCCATTCTAATACTTCTACGGCCATCTATTATTTAATTGTTGCATTAATTTATATTTAACTCTTACATGACTGAAATTATATACATAAAATTTTAAAACAAATACATTACCTTCCTCAGTTTTATATTCACCATATCCTATTCACCGATGGGGCGTCTACCATTTTGAATAATTGAGATTCTTCTCCAAAGTTTCGTCGAGGTTACATCCTTTGCTTCCTGTTTACATTACATTATTAATATTATTCTATATATTCACGTACAAATTATTGGAATTCTTGTATGGACATTTGATCTAAACAATCATCCTCATAATCCAAAACAAGGCTATAAATTTTTATTTCTTTATTTCAATGTAAATTAAAACTTTTTCTTATCTTCAAATAAATAACAAATATTAAAACATTGTACGAGTTTAAAATTAAATTAATCAAATTAACTTCGAAACTCTATACAAATTCAGAGCAAAGTTAAATTACTGATATCAATTTTATTTCAAATTATACTTATTTGTATCTATGTAATTTTATCTATTTGAATTGTGTTTATAATATAGATTAATGATGTATTTACAGCATTCATATACTCTAAATGTAGTTCTACGGTAGCCTGTGCTTGTTTTAGTCTTTCCTTTGCTTCTTGAATATTTGATCGTACAGAAGACGTAGCTTTCAATAATCGAGCCAATAGAAGAGGATATTTGGTTACTCTTCGAACAGGAACCTGCGAAAAAATTATTTTTTAAATAATTTTATATAAGAAATTTCCTGAGTTTTCAACAGGAAAGTTAAAATTCAAGTTTTTAATATGAATAATTTAATTAAAAATAGTTTTGTAATATAAATAATTTATACTTACTTTTGCCCCTTACCATTAGGAAGGAATTCAAATTCATCTTACGTAAAACAGTATTTTCCATCTGTGAAACCTTTAAGAAAATTCGCAGTAACTGCAATAACAAGCTTGCACTTCCTTGCACTTCCTTGAACGGGTACAATAACTTTCAAATGCGTGTAACATCCGCTCAGATTCCAGAAAGATCTTTCCTAGATCAACCGTTAAAAGATC
>NW_025109383.1:343991-349144 GCF_011392965.1 Frieseomelitta varia
TGAGAATAATCATTTACTACATCGACTTTGAATGAATTTCTTCTAAGGTTCTTAAGTAAAATAAAATATTACATTTAACTGGAATTAAGTTCAACACGCATAGATTAAGAATCAGTTACGGAACTATACAAAGTTTTAAATAATAGTTAAACATTTGTTATTTATTAAAAATATTCGTAATGTATAAAGAACCGTACAATTCTATTTAAAGTACTGATATTCAGATCTTTATAGAATTTCTTTGAGAGAAAATGATTTTACAGGTAATTAAACATTTGTATTGTAATTCATCTTTTATACTAAAAAACTTTTTTTATACTTCAAGTAATTTAAAAGTTCATTACATTTACATATTTAAATTAAATACTAATAATATCACAAATGCAAATAATAATTTGCAAATTATATAAAATAAGTTATAGGTAAGAAATAAAATTCTACAGTATAGATCAGAATGTAAAATGTGTTGATACAACGTATATAACGACATAATTTGATAAAATGTCTAAATGTCATATTTTTGCAAAATTACAGCAGTCTGGAAATATTTATATTTCTTTTGCATTAAAATATTACGTAAAATTTTATTTTTACACTAAACTGATGTATTCTTATGATGAGTTAATTATATGTATACATATACATATATAATATATATAAGTATATATAAGTATATATATACATACATACATACATACTAACATAAAATATATGTTTACACACAATACATATTAATAATGTATATATGTATTATCACATCATACGAAAGTATCTATATTTTATTTTAATTATAAAATTATGATCAAATTAAACTGCAATTTTATTTCTTATATGTAGTCACCTACGATAATGCATTGTAACTTGATTACAATTATTTAAAAGGGAGATGTAAACTAACATTTGTAGTTGTGAGAGTATTTTTTGATTTTTAAGTTCATATCTAAAAATTTTTAAATATTTGATTTATAAGATGTTACATAGGACACCATCTAACAGTATTATAATAATAAATAATAAAATATATATGTAGTCATACTATAATAATTTAACTTCATAGACAGTCTAATGATATCGTAAAAATATAACTGCTTATTTTGATTAATAATTTATCATTAATTTTTATACATTGTTTATATTCTGTTATTAAAAAATAATAGGATTATTTATGAAACATTTTTAAATTGAAGGATTATTTATGAAACGTATTTTAAAATGAAGACCAATTTTAATTTCATGTTCTACAATATCTTTCATGTGGAATGCATATATTTATACTATCAGATACTTTTCTTGTTGCATATTAACTAATATTATTATGACTAATATTATTATAATATTATCGTTTACCTATCTGTTATTAAAGGATCCAAACGTTGTTTACAGTCCTCACAATGCTTTGAATCATCGGAAATCACTTGTGGGATTCCACTGAGGAGACTTCCTGGTCCCGAAGAGACATTTCCTGCTCTCCAACGTCTTGGCACGCCTCGAGTGCTGCTGACTTGACTGCTCTTTGATCCCACCCCGCTGTTAGTTCTTTCTATATCTACAGCTCGTACCTTTTAAAGGTTACAATTCTCATTATATTTTTTTTAATCTTTATCCAAACATATTATAAGCGATATTGTCGTATTTATAAGTATGCAAATTTTTATTTGAAGAAACAGTGAATATAACGTTATCACAAAAACAGAATACAAGTTATCTTATCTGTTTATATTAAAAAATCATTAAGAAATTATAGAGAATGAAATTGTAGCATAACATAAAAGACGAAAATAATTTGAAAAGAGAAAATAATATTTTCTCATATCTTTTTTTTAAAATCGACACATGAGTAAGAAGATAAAATTTGAAAGATCTTTATTATTATTTTATTTTTCTTTATAAAGATTTTTATTTTATATAGAAAGTTTATCATTAGAATTTATTATATTTTTTTAAACGCTAGTGAAGAAATAAAATCTAATTGGAGATTTTTTTCATTCAAAAGAAATTGTGATGAGTGTACCACCTTAGATACTTTCTGTAATTTTTGTATTTAAGGTACGTAGAATTTACACCATGCTGTCGAAACAGCTTATGTATATATCATTATTTTTTATTCCTCTTTTTATGTTCTTCATTTGTATTGAACAAAAAATACTTGCATATGTTACAATTTTAGTCACGATATTTTTTCTATACCTTGCTGTATTTCATCCTAACAACCGATTATTTATGGACATAATATAAAATACAAATCCAGCAACAGGTTTGCTCTATTATCTTCAATTTTTGAAAAACACGAATGTTTCTAAAAATGTACAAAAATATGTGTAATTTTTGCGAACAAAAATGATATGTTGTATGGAAAATAAAGATTCCGGGTTCTAAAATCTAGAAGGTTTAATTTAACCTTAAGTGACAGGAACAATTTGACTGAATGTAACATTTATACTATTTCCTGAATACAACTCCTGTATTAATATTTTTCATTAGCATACGAAATTAACAAATGTTGTTATTTCTAGTATTAATAAATAAATAAAATAAAATAACTAAATATGAATTAATTAACGCATAAAAAAACCGGATATTTGCTCAAAGCTCTTCATACAATTGTGTCGTTATAAAGTATAAAGAATATAGAGTAAGATCGCTTAATATGAGAGCCATTTTTTAAAAGAAACACTCGGATTAAAAGCATTTTCCTTAAACTTTTTTACACATTTTAAAACTACGATATCTCTTCTTTCACAACTGCTGAAAAACAGACCAAGAAAGAAATCAGCATTTTCGTATTTAATTCAGAATAAAAATTATGGAAATTAGCAGAAAAGGACAACGGGTTCGCAACGAGAGATCTCACTTTTTCTTTTTCCGAAGATTATTTTTTCAATTTCTTTTTGCATTTGATTTAGAAGTAGCTTTAGATGACTTTATATTATTTATTGACATTATATTTATTGATATTAGACCTTACTACATTGATTTGACCTTACTACAGAATAAAAATAAACAAGGTATGATATTTACATACCTAAAATAAAATATTAAACTTTTTCAAATTTAACTTCTCATAGAGTTCAATCGAAACATGTGGCAGTTACATAAAAGTTGTGTAAGAAGTCATGAATATATACTAGTTTTTAGTTTGACTGGCTCTGATTGATTGCATTATGCGAGAAGAGAAAAGAAGAAAAGAAAAATGATAAAAGATGAAAATGAAAAGAAAATGAAAAGCTCTAATAGTTCTAATAATCTTACTTTTGACGCTTCCGATGAGCTGGTCAGTATAATATTGCATTCCTCGCTACTGTCGGAAACATTGGATATCTGCGAGCTTTTCGAACTAAGATCGCCGAGGCTAGTCTCCTTTTGCTCATATAGTGCTTCCAAATCTCCCTCCGTGTCTTCTTCGTCCTCGTCGTCGTCGTCATCTTCCTCCTCGATGGATATCGCCCGATCCTTCGAGTCCATGAGGAAGTTGAGCAATTCGAATTTACTTAAAATATTCTCCTCCTCCTCCGGCGAGGTGGACATTTTCTTGAAAAAGTCCTCGGGACTCTTCGACAAATATGTTTCAGCAAGATCCGCGGACTTTTTGAAAACATTTTCCGTCAAGTAGGATCCAAAGAACTGGTCGGAACTGCCTTTCCTGTAGTAATCGATGTCACCGAAATATATTCTGTCCTTTATGTAATCCTCCGTGGGTGGCGGACTCAGCGGCAGAGGCGGAGGCTCGTCAGGGATCTCCTCGTAAATGGGCTCCTTGATCACTTCGTAGGGATTCTCCTCGAAGAAAAGATTCGTCGAAATGAAGTCGCCGTCCGAATTTAAACTGGACGCTCTTGAGTAATTTGCCTCGAGAGTCGACTCGGAACTTTCGTACTCTTTACTTTTCAACAAACTTTGCTTTAGTATCTTCAAAATAGCCTCGCCGCTGTCTTCGTCGAGTATCTCGCCATTCTCTCTCGCCTTTCTCAAGGAATCCTCTAGCAGTTTCGAGATCAACGCCTCCTTCGACAGTCCCGAAAGTTTCAACGGATGCTCTCCGTCTTTTTGATGAACCGTCTGTTCCGTTCGTGTTACTCGATCGTTCGTTATATAAAACTTGGCGCTCTTCTCCGTCACGGAAGGTTTGCTCTCGCCGTTCGTCGGCTTCGTCTGTTTCTCAGATTCCGCGAACGTTTCTGGAGCGCTTAACACCATTCTTTTCTCTGACGAGGACTCGTTTTTTCTTCTAGAACACTCAACCTCTTCGATAAGCTCTGGCTCACTGATCTTCGACTTTGATTTCACATCATCTTTGTCACCTTCTTTACCGGATTCGACTACGATGTTTGATTTGTAGTTGTCCAGGATCACGAGTGTACGATTTTCGCTCGAGCTTTTTATTCGCGGCAGATTTTCCGAATTCACTGAAATCACCGTCGGATTATAAACGCTATCTTCTCCACCGACGCTGATTGTCACTTTGTTGTTTGGCGATATTTCAGTGGTGGGCGTTGCGTCACCGTTGATCAAAATCGACGTTCTTCTTGATCCAGCGGTGTCTGGCCCAATCTGCAATCGATGAACGAGAGGTGAAGCTCGAGGACTGACTGCGATTTTATACACGTTGTTCTCGGTGGTCGACGATCCGATTTCGATTTTTGATAATCCATAAGAATTCGACGTGCTCCAAGTGGTCTTCAACATTGGACTGTTTCCTTCCGGTTCGGAGTGATTCGCAATTTTCCCTTTCACATCGGTGTTGCTGACTTTGTAACGGTGTTTCTGTTTTCCAGGCGGAGGAGACCAACTTGTTGGTCTCATCCCTCGAAAATGATCGCCCTTTGCTTCGAAGTTGTTACGTATTTCTGCTGATGGCCCTGTTTCTGGTTTGATTGTGTTTTCAGCAGGATCTCCTTCGGCTTCTTTCCCATTTGACAATTCGGATTGACATTCTCTTTTAATCGAATCAGTGTCTTTCGTCAAGTCTGAGATTTCAATCGTTTCTGTGGTGGATTCGATGGAATCTCTTCGTCGAATTGTTTGTTCGTTCGATTCTTTCACTTTTCTGCACAAGCTGAGGCGCATAGTGTCCATAAAAAGCACGTTTCCAGCTGATACTTCTGGTCTGTTGAATAATCGTTCGCTTTGACTGCGCGATAAGGATGATTTTTTGG
>NW_025109383.1:350555-354873 GCF_011392965.1 Frieseomelitta varia
TCTCGACATAGATCAATACTTTCTTTTAGTCGTCCATCAGAACTATCTTTTATGTAACAAATAGTTTATGAGTGATTTTGATTTTGAAATGATTGAATATCCTAAAAAACGGCGATGATGGTAGAAGAAATAAGCGATTACCCTCAGATTTCAGTATCAATCTTAAATATTTGATTCATAAGATGTTACATAGTACACCATCTGACAATATTCTAATAATAAATAATAAAATATATATGTAGTAATACGACTATAATAATTTAATTTCATAGACAGCCTAATGATATCGTATAATAAGTATTTATTTTGATTAATAATTTACCATTAATTTTTATACTTTGATGTTTATATTCTCTTATTAAAAAATAATAGGATTATTTATGAAACATTTTTAAATTGAAGGATTATTTATGAAACGTATTTTAAAATGAAGACCAATTTTAATTTCATGTTCTATAATATCTTTCATGTGGAATGCATATATTTATACTATCAGATACTTTTCTTGTTGCATATTAACTAATATTATTATGACTAATATTATTATATTATTATCGTTTACCTATCTGTTATTAAAGGATCCAAACGTTGTTTACAGTCCTCACAATGCTTTGAATCATCGGAAATCACTTGTGGGATTTTACTGAGGAGACTTCCTGGTCCCGAAGAGACATTTCCTGCTCTCCAACGTCTTGGCACGCCTCGAGTGCTGACTTGACTGCTCTTTGATCCCACCCCGCTGTCAGTTCTTTCTATATCTACAGCTTGTACCTTTTAAAGGTTACAATTCTCATTATATTTTTTTTAATCTTTATCCAAACATATTATAAGCGATGTTGTCGTATTTATAAGTATGCAAATTTTTATTTGAAGAAACAGTGAATATAACGTTATCACAAAAACAGAATACAAGTTATCTTATCTGTTTATATTAAAAAATCATTAAGAAACTATAGAGAATGAAATTGTAGCATAACCAACATAAAGGACGAAAATAATTTGAAAAGAGAAAATAATATTTTCTCATATTTTTTTTTAAAATCGACACGTAAGTAAGACGATAAAATTTGAAAAATCTTTATTATTATTTTATTTTTCTTTATAAAGATTTTTATTTCATATAGAAAGTTTATCATTAGAATTTATTATATTTTTTCAAACGCTAGTGAAGAAATAAAATCTAATTGGAGATTTTTTTCATTCAAGAGAAATTGTGACGAGTGTACCACCTTAGATACTTTCTGCAATTTTTGTATTTAAAATACGTAGGATTTACACCATGCTGTTAAAACGGATTATATATATATTAATACTTTTTCTTCCCCTTTTCATGTTCTTCGTTTGTATTGAACAAAAAATACTTACATGTGTTACAGTTTTATTTGCGCTTTTTTTTATATACGGTGCTGTACTTACTTCTGACGCACAATCATTTCTTCATCTACTGTAAAATACTAATCCAGCAACATGTTTGCTCTATTATCTTCAATTTTTAAAAACACGAATGTTTCTAAAAATGTACAAAAATATGTGTAATTTTTGCGAACAAAAATGATATGTTGTATGGAAAATAAAGATTCCGGGTTCTAAAATCTAGAAGGTTTAATTTAATCTTAAATAGAATTCAAATGGATCTTTTTAATTTATCTGCAATAAATTAAATAAAAAGATAATTGGAGGTGACTGAAGGTTAATTCTTAATTACATGTGTCCTTTCTATATTGAAATATTGGAAAAATTGAAATATATGTGAAATGTGAAATTTGAATGATACAAATATATTCCTTGTTGTAGATTAAATTCAGCAGAGTGGATTCATCAGATTTGATCACGGTTATTACAAGAAGAATTGAAAGTAAAAAAGTATTTGTCGATAGTAAATATGAAAATAAAATAAAAATATCAATCTCTTGATGGAGATATTATTATATAAACTTTATTTATTGAGTGTCAAATTAATATTTATATACGATATAATAACTATTATACTTCCTATAATAATTTATATTTATTAAATTACTTTCTTTACTACTGTTTTAAAGAATCAAAAATTTTTTTTTGCTTGTTGCAATTTTCGGCACAATTGGTTTAAAAACGAAACACTGTTTATATTTGAACATGCTAACAATAAGATATTCACGTACGTGAAATTATATTNACAATTTTTAGTTTGTGTGTTAGACGCCATAAAATACTGTTAATTATTATTCAAATTCAAGGAATAGTTATATATAGATATGGAATATATCTAGTACACTAATTAATTTATGTATAAATCATTATTAAGCCTGATTTTACGAAATATTTGACAGTTTCTTGGTTCTCGTAAATCGTAAGGGTACAAAGTATAATATCCCTATTACCTATATTTTTTTAATATTATGTACATTATTATCAATTTTCATTTTCGTGAAAGTTAAATGTCTTTCATGAAAATATACAAGAGTAAAAGCTCGATTCATGACGGTATTTCATATAATCTGATAAAAAGTACCCAATACTACACCGGTCAGTATCACAGCTACTTTCTGCTCTTTCAATTTCAATGCGATTGTTAATTAAATAGTGCTATGAGTGGACAATTATTCATCCGGTATAGATGTAGTTGTGGTATCTAGGAGAAGAGAAAAAGGGAACAATTTTTTGACGGTATATGTTGTTGGGAACAATTTTTTGACGGTACAACATGTTAACTACAGCGACGTAGGAAACTTATGTTTCTGCAACGTACTGTAACCGAACGCAAAATAATTTGCGCACGATAGAAAATAGATTTTCATATTACTCATTGACACGTATCATCAATGAGCAGAGGAAATCTTTTGGTCCAACATATACATTCTCCTTGATAAATCACTACAAATTCATCTGGAGATCATACGTCAGTTTAATTGTTTGCACGAACTTATTCGTCCATGTTTAGGAATCATAGTAACTTTTAAATAATAGCAAATTTAAGTTCTATTTTTATATCTAATCGTGTCGTATTTTCATCAATTTCTCGCTACACCGCATATCATGATATTTGGTAGCGCTCCACGACGTTTGCGCCATGCACCAAGAGATTGTGCGTGTGCCTGTAACGTCCTACACCATCTCTTTGTTCTTGCGCCATCTTCGGCCTACAACATATTATTTATTGTAATTGATATAAAAATTGTAAAGAAAAATATTAAATGTTTCATATCATTATGTGTATATACAAAAATTTTATCTATGTTTTATAGATAATGCAACAATGAAGTAAGAAAATTGAAAACATATTTGTTAGAATATAATGATGAAAATGAATTTCATTAAAAATATTTCTTTGAAAACATGATGTAAATTATATTAAATAATATCCCTTTTTTATTCCATATATTAGTAGACATTTTGTATAATAATATTAAATTAATTATTTTATCGTTGTCACCTTAAATATAAATGTTTCCTTCGATGATAACTCTTGAACCTCGAAATAATCTTCGAGGTCTGTTTCACAACATACTATACACTTATCGAGATACAACGGTTCCTGAAATACATAAAATTTTATATATTAACAAGAAATTCGATCGATTCAAGCGATTCAGAATCGTGCAAATAGCTTACGCGCAGTAACGAATAGCGTCCAAGTTTTTCTTTAACCAGTAATAACGTGGCTTCCTTAATACCAATGTGTCTCGGAAAGAGAGAATCGTCGTTAAATTCTAGATCCTCTGCATTTGGCTATGGAAAAATAGTTTATAATGTATAAATACACGCAAATAATAAATACAGAATACAATAGAGCTGTCCATATCCAAGCTTTTTTCATTCGAATACTTCGATGTCTAAAACGTTCTACTGTTCAAGTATTCTATTAACAGAACAGAATATTTCCTAGTTAAAGATTGCTTTTCTTGTACTTTTCTTGTACTATTTCATATTATATATTATTACATTTGTCATATTTTAATATATTTTATATACTGTACATTGTAGCAATTATAAAAGATATATATATATATATCTCTTTTATAATTGCTAAAATAAGAGATACAAGATTTTGTCAAAAAAGCAATGTGGAACATACATATAAGAGGTCATGTACATACTATATTTAATTTTGTGATAAATCATTTGCGATAAAACTGTTTTTGGTCAGATATAGAATGCTAAATTAAAATAGTATGTTGAGGATCTATCTCTCTGATGAAACATTCGAGAAAATTGTTTAAAGAATAAAAAAAGTATACTTATATACTAAAAAACGTAGGTAATAATCGAAAAAAATATAATATTTTTGAATACTGAAATGAAATGATAATTTCGTGATCTCTATGTGGAAACGCAA
>NW_025109383.1:356300-357301 GCF_011392965.1 Frieseomelitta varia
ACTCTTACATGACTGAAATTATATACATAAAATTTTAAAACAAATACATTACCTTCCTCAGTTTTATATTCACCATATCCTGTTCACCGATGGGGCGTCTACCATTTTGAATAATTGAAATTCTTCTCCAGAGTTTCGTCGAGGTTACATCCTTTGCTTCCTGTTTACATTTCATTATTAATATTATTTCATATATTCACGTACAAATTCACGGAATTCTTGTACGGAAAATTGATCTATATGATCCAAAACAAGGCTATAAATTCTTATTTCTCTATTTCAATGTAAATTAAAACTTTTTCTTATCTTCAAATAAATAACAAATATTAAAACATTGTTAAAACAAAATTAAATTAATTAAATTAACTTCGAAACTCTATACAAATTCAGAGCAAAGCTTAAATTACAGATATCAATTTTATTTCAAATTATACTTATTTGTATCTATGTAATTTTATCTATTTGAATTGTGTTTATAGTACAGATTAATGATGTATTTACAGCATTCATATGCTCCAAATGTAGTTCTACGGTAGCCTGTGCTTGTTTTAGTCTTTCCTTTGCTTCTTGAATGTCTGATCGTACAGAAGACGTAGCTTTCAATAATCGGGCCAATAGAAGAGGATATTTCGTTACTCTCTGAACAGGAACCTGCGAAAAAATTATTTTTTTATTAATTTTATATAAGAAATTTCCTGAGTTTTCAACAGAAAAGTTAAAATTCAAGTTTTTATATTGTGAATAATTTAATTAAAAGTAGTTTTGTAACATAAATAATTTTACTTGCCCCTTACCATTAGGAAAGAATTCAAATTCATCCTACGTAAAACAGTATTTTCCATCTGTGAAACCTTTAAAAAAATTCGCAGTAGTTCTTTCTCCTTCTCCAGATTCTGCAATAACAAGCTTGCACTTCCTTGACGGGTACAATAACTTTCAAATGCGTGTAACATCCGCTCAGATTCCAGAAAGATCTTTCCTAGATCAACCGTTAAAAGATC
>NW_025109383.1:359151-362482 GCF_011392965.1 Frieseomelitta varia
TGAGAATAATCATTTACTACATCGACTTTGAATGAATTTCTTCTAAGGTTCTTAAGTAAAATAAAATATTACATTTAACTGAAATTAAATTCAAGACGCATAGATTAAGAATCAGTTACGGAACTACTCAAAGTTTTAAATAATAGTTAAACATTTGTTATTTATTAAAAATATTCGTAATGTATAAAGAACCGTACAATTCTATTTAAAGTACTGATATTCAGATCTATTATTCCTTTGAGAGAAAATGATTTTACAGGTAATTAAACATTTGTATTGTAATTCATCTTTTATACTAAAAAAACTTTTTTTATACTTAAGTAATTTACAAGTTCATTACATTTACATATTTAAATTAGATACTAATAACATCACAAATGCAAATAATAATTTGAAAATTATATAAAATAAGTTATAAATAAGAAATAAAATTCTACAGTATAGATCAGAATGTAAAATGTGTTGATACAACGTATATAACGACATAATTTGATAAAATATCTAAATGTCATATTTTTGCAAAATTACAACAGTCTGGAAATATTTATATTTTTTTTGCATTAAAATATTACGTAAAATTTTATTTTTACACTAAACTGATGTATTCTTATGATGAGTTAATTATATGTATACATATACATATATAATATATATAAGTATATATATATATATATATACATACATACATACATACTAACATAAAATATATGTTTACACACAATACATATTAATAATGTATATATGTATTATTACATCATTCGAAAGTATCTATATTTTATTTTAATTATAAAATTATGATCAAATTAAACTGCGATTTTATTTCTTACATGTAGTCACCTACGATAATGCATTGTAACTTGATTACAATTGTTTAAAAGAGAGATGTAAACTAATATTTGTAATTGCACCTTGTGAGAGTATTTTTTGATTTTCGAGAGTATTTTTTGAAGTTCATATCTAAAAATTTTTAAATATTTGATTTATAAGATGTTACATAGGACACCATCTGACAGTATTATAATAATAAATAATAAAATATATATGTAGTAAATACGACTATAATAATTTAACTTCATAGACAGTCTAATGATGTCGTGAAAATATAATAAGTGTTTCTCTTGATTAATAATTTATCATTAATTTCTATACTTTGATGTTTATATTCTCTTATTAGAAAATAATAGGATTATTTATGAAACAGTATTTTAAAGTGAAGACCAATTTTAATTTCATGTTCAACAATATCTGTCATCTGGAATACATATACTATCAGATACGTTTCTTGTTGCATATTAACTAATATTATTATGACTAATATTATTATAATATTATCGTTTACCTATCTGTTATTAAAGGATCCAAACGTTGTTCACAGTCCTCACAATACTTTGAATCACCGGAAATCACTTGTGGGATTCCACTGAGGAGACTTCCTGGTCCCGAAGAGACATTTCCTGCTCTCCAACGTCTTGGCACGCCTCGAGTGCTGCTGGCTTGACTGCTCTCTGATCCCACCCCGCTGTCAGTTCTTTCTATATCTACAGCTCGTACCTTTTAAAAGTTACAATTCTCATTATATTTTTTTTAATCTTTATCCAAACATATTATAAGCGATGTTGTCGTATTTATAAGTGTGCAAATTTTTATTTGAAGAAACAGTGAATATAACGTTATCACAAAAACAGAATACAAGTTATCTTATCTGTTTATATTAAAAAATCATTAAGAAATTATAGAGAATGAAATTGTAGCATAACCAACATAAAAGAAGAAAATAATTTGAAAAGAGAAAATAATATTTTCTCATATCTTTTTTTAAAATCGACACATGAGTAAGAAGATAAAATTTGAAAGATCTTTATTATTATTTTATTTTCCTTTATAAAGATTTTTATTTTATATAGAAAGTTTATCATTAGAATTTATTATATTTTTTCAAACGCTAGTGAAGAAATAAAATCTAACTGGAGATTTTTTTCATTCAAGAGAAATTGTGACGAGTGTACCACCTTAGATGCTTTCCTTATTTTTTGTATTTAAATTTCGCAGAAGGGCATAAATCAGGCATAAATACTTCATCAGTACTGGAGTATTGTACGCATAATTTTATAATTAGCAATAAAATAATTAATTAGTTGAAAATCACGGAAAATAACACATTACAATACGTACATATATATATATATATTGAATAAATACAAGTGCATTTTTAATTTACTATTTATATATCTCTGATTCAATATTAGACTTTTAAACTTCTTGTAATTTTAAACACTCAAAGAATAAATTTTGAGAAAAGTAACAGACACAAAGATATTCTATGTGTAAAAATATGGAAAGTTAAAAATATAAAATAATAATCTTTAATATATAGATTTATGTGCATATAATAAGGTATTTCACTTCTGAGAAAATTCAACCTTTAATATTTATAACGTACGTGTACCAAGCCAATTCTTAGGAACTCCTTTTTTCTTGAAAATAAAATTATAAACGGAAAAACTTTACTGTACATTCTTTCATTTATTTATATATATAAAATAATCTTCTGCCGATTATTTTTATATATCTAGTCGGAAATTAATCAAAAAAGCTTATTTTTTCTTTTCGAATTATTCTTTTATGTAAAATTGTTTTCTTTCAAACAATTTACACCATGTGGACAAAAATCTATGGGTTTATAATACTATGTTTTTTGGCCCTTTTAATGTACTTCATTCGTAGTGAATATAAAATACTTGCATGTGTTACGTTTTTACTCATGACATATTTTATAACTTTCGGTGTACTTTATCCTAATAGAGGATTCTTTTTTGATGCTCTGAGGTAAAATACTAATCCAGCAACAGGTTTGCTCTATTATCTTCAATTTTTGAAAAACACGAATGTTTCTAAAAGTGTACAAAAATATGTGTAATTTTTGCGAACAAAAATGATATATTGTATGGAAAATAAAGATTCCGGGTTCTAAAATCTAGAAGGTTCAATTTAATCTTAAGTGACAGAAACAATTTTTCTAAATGTAACATTTATACTATTTCCTGAGTACAACTCCTGTATTAATATTTTTCATTAGCATACGAAATGAACAAATTTTGTTATTTCTAGTATTAATAAATAAATAAAATAAAATAACTAAATATAAATTAATTAAAGCATAAAGAAACCGGATATTTGCTCAAAGCTCTTCATACAACTGTGTCGTTATAAAGTACAAAGAATATAGAGTAAGGTCGCTTAATATGAGAGTCATTTTTTAAAAGAAACACTCGGATTAAAAGCATTTTCCTTAAACTTTTTTACACATTTTAAAACTACGATATCTCTTCTT
>NW_025109383.1:362828-425030 GCF_011392965.1 Frieseomelitta varia
TCTCGACATAGATCAATACTTTCTTTTAGTCGTCCATCAGAACTATCTTTTATGTAACAAATAGTTTATGAGTGATTTTGACTTTGAAATGATTGAATATCCTAAAAAGCGGCGACGATGGTAGAAGAAATAAGCGATTACCTTCAGATTTCAGTATCAGGTCCTTTTCGTCTACGGCGATGCCTGGAATACGATCCTCGCATTTCTCGATCTGCAATTCGGCGTCTTCCTTCGTTCCGATCTCGTTCGTCTCTTCTATCCTCTTTCTTTCTTCCCTCGCGTTTTCGCGTTTCAACGAGTGAACCGTTTGATCGGCGAAATTTCGCGGAACGACGTCTTCGCCTTGCCGCTGCATCTTCGATGCAACGCGATCCGCGTTAACAGAGGGAACGAATTTATCCACTTTGATTTCTTCCACGTGGTTAACGGAGCTTTGGCACATATCCTGCGTGACTCTAGACTCTTTCGGTCGAACTCTGTTCACCTTTGGATCCCTGATATTCGGAATCGTAATGAAATTATACTTTTCCCTCTGCTCCTGCGATGCAATTACCGGCATCTGCTCCACCTCTTCCTCCTCCTCCTGTTCCTTCTCCTCCTCCTCCTCCTCCTCCTCGTCCTCCGACTCGTCGTTACTCGGCTGCTCTCTGGGAGAGGCGCAGTTGGCAATCCTCCCGATCCTGCTCCAAGACAATCGTGTCACCTCCGATGGTTTCTCAGGCGCGAATATAACGTTGTCGACGTTGAACAGGACGTTCTTCCTTCGTGTCTCGAGCACCTTGCCCCGCTTCAGGATACTCTTCAGCGTTTGTTTGGCTTCCTTCAGCCTTCTCGGCGGTCGCTTCGGCGAAACCTTTGGTATGGGGATTCTCGTGACTGGCGGGACGTCGTCCTCGTCGTCCGAGATCTCGCGTGGCTCGTTGAACACCCTTATTCTCTGGCCACCGATCGCCGCCACCGCGCTCCTATTCGGTATCCTCTCGATCGACTTCACTTTCGACGAATCGAACAGGCTGGAGAGCGGCCTCGCATCCTCCTGCTCGAGGGCGTTGTCCGATAGATCGTCGCTTAGATCGTCCTCGTCCCTCTGTTTCTTCAACAACAGATACGGATTCACGTCGCACACGAGGATGCTCTTCCTCGAGTCGCCGGCGCTCAACGGCCTCTCCTTCCACTCATCCTGATGATGATTGCCCTTCGTCTGACTGGCTTCCGGCGTTTTCATCGCCGCGCAATCCGGCCAGTCGTTCCTCGTGCTTTTCACCTTTTTCGGAATCCGGGCCAGCCTGGAGGCGGCGGTCGTCGCGGCCGATTGATTTCGCGGGTCCGTCGCCAACGGCGACTCCTCGAGCCACTCGTCCGTGGACGCACCGCCAGTGAAACTCGCTCGTTGCTTGTGTCCCGGGTCCTCGTAGCTCCCGTTCGCCTCTTTGTCGAACCATTCGGACTTCGAGGAAGTACCTTCGATCGAGCCCTTCCGCTCTCTTCCGTTCCGCGCTGTACTTTGGCTCCGAAAGTCGCGCTGCGACAACGGCCGGTGCGGCGAGATGCTCCGCGCTCGCGTCCTCGGCTCCACCAGCCGATTCCGGCGCATCTGGTCGTAGGGATCGTCTATCGAAGATCTCAGCACTCCTGTTGATTTTCGACCACGATAAGATATTTTTACGTTAACGATAAAAGTGATTTTGTTACAGTTTGGAAAGTTTTGACAATTTGTTATTTAGTTAAGAGGGAATTCTTCGAATACCGGTATGCAATTTGCTTTGTTTCCGAATTTATAATTGTGCGAAATATTTTTTTAACTTTCAAGTACGTATTATTTATATATATATATAAAATATATATATATAAATTAACTTTCAAGTATGGATTGACCGCGAGACCGTTCCCAGCTTTATTTTATATTTCTCGATATACATATCGATACATATTCGAAATTCATTTATCATTAATATAATATTAATATAATATCATTTAATGTAATAATTTAATAACTAATATCATTTAATATAATATTAATGTAATATCATTCAATGTAATAATTTAATAACTAATATCATTTAATATAATATTAATATAATATCATCTAATGCAATAATTTAATAACTAATATCATTTAATATAATATTAATGTAATATCATTTAATGCAACAATTTAATAACTAATATTATTTAATATAATATTAATATAATATCATCTAATGCAATAATTTAATAACTAATATCATTGAATATAATATTAATATAATATCATCTAATGCAATAATTTAATAACTAATATCATTTAATATAATATTAATGTAATATCATTTAATGCAACAATTTAATAATTAATATCATTTACTATAATATTAATATAATATCATTTAAACTGAAAGAAAAGCTTATATAAAAGAAAATATTCTAGCTAAAAACACATCTGCAGTATATAAATTCATATACTCCGCATGACAAGTGAAGTGAATGCCGCGCAAGGCAAAGCTATATACATACATTTCGATACTTCGTTCAAGTGTGTCACGCGAGAAATTTTATTAACAGACTTAGCAACTCACTAACGTAGCTACTTAACGCGTGTTAACGAACGGCAACCGATGTAAGCGGCACCGGTGTTAATCGTTAAACGTATCTTTCCCTTGCTCACGTTTCCTTTGCGAGACGCGAGCACAAAGCACAAAAGATCAGTAATCGATACTGTAACCGCGAGATCCTTTCGTCGACAGTGAATACTTACCCGCGAGACTGGGCCTGGACCTCGACGAAACCGGCGGTAGCCGGCATGTTCCTCCTAAAGGTACACCAGCCAATCGGTGACCACCGCACTTGCGGCAGTTGCCGAATTTCCGTGTGGTCCCGCTGAGAAATTCCGGGCAGGAACATACTACCAATATCGGTGCTCCCGGTGGCGGCGGGGGCGGCGGTGTCATGAAGCCTCGCGCCTCGTGGCAAGGCCTCGAAGACCGAACCGTACCATAGAGCCATGGGTCACCGTAGATCATTTGACGCGAAATCCCGCTACTGCCGCTTATCGTTCCCCACCCTTTGCCGGGATCATCGCCTTGATTCTGCCGCGACAGCCCCAATCGAACACTCCACGACTTCTTTCCTTTGCTTAGCGTGTCGTAGTTCTGAAACAGATTGAATCGTCGTGGATCAAATTTTGTTAAGTTAATTACGAACTTGCCAGCTTTTGTGCGTTTTCCTTTTTTTTTTTTTTCTTTTCTTTTTGGTCTGAATTTGAATGGAAATAAAATTGTGAGTGGAAGCAGGATTATTTGTTTGAGAAGACAAAGAATAACTTGCTCTTCTTTATATATTTTATTTTGTTCTTTTTATTTAAGAAATGAAGAAGTGTTTTTTGTTTGGAACGTTATCGAAATCAGATAAGATATTTTTGAACAAATTTTCATTTTATTTACCACTGTAGCAAACGCTTTGAATTGCTATATTTTGGTTTTAAATATTGTGTTTTGTATATATTTGAGTCATAAACAATTTAAGTTGATTAATGTTGAATTATTTTTTTGTTCACCTGTTCCCTAACATTGCTACATGATAAACAATAATTATTTATGTTTATATAATATTACATATTGATATTTACACGTGACATTTTATTGTTTAAGATATTATTTCAACAAAACATTTATTCAAATGTAAAATTTCAAATGAACTAAGATGTTACTTCGTTTGATAGATAAATAATGAAATAATTAGAAAAAAATCATTTGTTTATTAAAATAAACTAGCGTATAATTACTGGAAAACAAAATTTAGTCGAATAAGACGACATATTATATAAATAATAATTTTCCAAGTATTTTATTCAAATAATATCTAAATTCGAGTAGAAGATTCATAGTAAAATGAAGAAACACAAATAATTTCAGAAGAAGAATAAATAACGTAAAAAATAGGAGAATATATAACATAACACATAATAGAAGAAATAAAAATATATGTACATGCATATAAAATTAATATTAATTAATAGAGAAATTTTAGAGAATTCTATCGAACCCATCAAATAGTATCAATGTTCTTTCCTTTCACTGTTTTAATATAAATAGCGAAATATAAAATAAATAAAAAGTATATAATATAAAATAAATAAATAAGTATAAAATAAAAAACATAGATATTATAGATTTTCTCAGTTATAAGATACAATTATTAGAAATTTTTAGATGTTAAATGTAAATTTTCGATGATTATACAGTGTTCAGTAAGACGTATAGCATGTTCTTTTTTGAAAAGATTTACACGAGATAAAAGTTACTCGGTCGTTTTTCACGAACCAGAATGAAGAACTTGCAGAAGTGTATGCGTAAGAGAAATGCGTGGAAGGAAATTGTTGATAACATCAATGACTAATATTACTGGTGTCTAAGGCAGCAATAAGTTCTCAAAGTGATTATTGTTTTCTCTTCCGTGGTTGCGGTAAAAGTGATCGATGCGCCTCGGAGCATAATGTAACTTGCATTTTCTATAGAATTCCATAACATTAAGTAGCAATAATAAGTATACGTGAATTTTATTAAAACTACTAGTACTATGTAATTACCTTACGTCGACACTTATTTGTTAGATGTAGGTACTTATTTTGTAAAATGAGTACTTCCTATGTTTATATAATAATTCATACTTATTAAATTATTTTTCTTGAAGGTCACTTTCAATTATTTTCTTTAAGCTTACTCTACGTCGATCCTTATTTATTAGTTACGGATACGCTATCGTGCATAAGTATTTGGAGAGTTCTAAATTATTGCAGATCTATTAAATAGAATTCAAATGGATCTTTTTAATTTAACTGCAGTCAATTAAATAAAAAGATAATAATTGAAGGTGACTGAATGTTAATTCGTAATCATCTTAATTACACGTGTCCTTTCTATATTGAAATATTGGAAAAATTGAAATATATATGAAATGTGGAATTTGAATGATACAAATATATTCCTTGTTCTAGATTAAATTCAGCAGAGTGGATTCATCAGATTTGATCTCGATTATTACAAGAAGAATTAAAAGTAGAAAAGTGTTTGTCGATCGTAAGAATGAAAATAAAACAAAAATATCAATCTTTTGATGGAGATATTATTATATAAATTACTTTATTGAAAGTGTCAAATTAATATTTACATACGATAGTGTACTTCCTATAATAGTTTATATTTATTAAATTACTTCCATTACTACTGTTTTTTAAAGAATCAGTATATTTAAATATTTTACATGTACTTGCAATCAGTGAGAAGTAAAACTTCTTGTCCATAAATTAGTGTTAAATTAATATCCCTCGTTTGCTAATAAGTCTGGAGATTTTTTTTTCAATCTCTTTGCATTAACTTCAAAATAAGGAAGTTATGTCACAGGTGTCAACGCGTTAATAATTAGCATAATGTTAGTGTAATATCAGCATTCACAAGTGATGTACCACTTAGTACTCAACTGGACATTGGGATACAAAAATTATAGTTTGCTTAGATATTAACATAGGTATATGTAAATATGTAAAGCAACGTTACAACGTTATACTGTTTCTTTAGTTAGAAAAGAGCAAATATTTTTTGTGCAAGTTCTTTTTTAAAAGAAAATAGGCAAGAAATATGTAAATTTCTTTAAATGTCCTCTCTGTTCAACTGATTTTTGTAATTTTGTAATTTCGCTGTGATTATAATAATTAATTTATATTATAGATAATTATGAAAAATATCATTGTACTAATTAATTCTTATATCATATTGTTAAAATAATTATTATATCTAATATATCATATTATATTATACAATTATATATTGAATAAAATATTATAATTTTACAAAAATGATTTAAAAAATATTTTACAAAGTACTGATCGTTTCAATTATTACTTTGTATTTTATATATAAAAAGTAAAATATTAAATTAGATATTAAATTATTAAATATGAAATCAAATATTAAATTAAATCAATTGAAAAAGAGTTGATGTTATTTAGTTTTGTTTTTTATATCAGGTTTAAATTTTCACACATAGAGACAGAAACAGATAATTAAATTTCATTCAATTGATTGTAAAATTTATTTCTGTAGTTATATTTTTCAAATCATATTTACTATCTATCTCTAAAAAATACTAGAATTAAAATTTAAAAACTTCATTTTAAATTTTTAACTCTAAAAATATTCGTAACGGGTAAACTTCCCTCTTTTTTTTTTATTTGTAACTGTAAGGTTATTTCAAATTTATTGCATGGCTATGAATTTTCTAATATGCATCCCCTTATTTGGCAGTGTCATTAATATTCAGTGCATGTACTTATCGCGAATAATAGCTGTTGTTACTATTGACAGTCGAAAGAGAGAACGTGTACGTGAAGCTTTCGTTTTCAATAGGATATCCTGAGTCAGTAAACGGAATTTTTAATGACTTATATTACAGTGCAACTCCAAATATTGAATCCAAACACTTTCAATTTTATATCTATATAAGACTGCTGGAAACTTTCGATCTCGTTGTCAAAAAACGAAAGGTAAGGCGCTACATGTGAGAATCTTTTATTAGTATGGTAACGATGAGAGAAGTTTCAGGAATATAAATAAATGTAAAAATAAAAAACAATATGTTAATGAATAATATAAAACAATAAATAATATAAAAATTATGTTTTTAATTTAAATCAGTTTGAGTTTCAAAATTTTGCTTGTCAAACATACATTGTTATAATAAAATTTAATTAAATAATCATCGATAATTATTATTATGTAATTAAAGAATTATTCAAATTATCGATGTAAGAGAAATAAATTTTATCAAGATATTTAGTGTATACAATATTTTTGCGTATGAATTCGACTTAGATCTAGAGTTCGACATAATTTACAAGTACTTATAAAATGAAAACTATTATAGCAAATATTAAATAAAAAGAAATATTAGAACCTTATTTTTCCAATATCGTTTCGAGAGAAAAAATATTATACTTAGCAAGCTTAATGTTAAATCATCTTAACACACTTTTAATAAATAAGACATTTTAATAAATAAGGCTAGAAACCGAAATAATAATCGTAACAAAATAAAAACATAAACACATAATACATATATGCATATAAATTATATTTATATTACAATAATTTCATAATTTCGAAATTCGTATTACATTTGCACTGTGTATAAATTAAATGAACTGTAAATTAATAATATATTATAATATATTATTAAATAAATTAATATTAATATAAATAAATATATAAAATATTTTAAAATAATTTATTAATATTATTAAATTTAATAATATTAATAAATATAAAGATATTAAATAATAAAATATTAAATATTAATATATTTTTTAAGTGAATTAATAATATTATAATACATTATAATTGTTATAATATATTATAATAAATTATAATATTATAATATATTATTGAAAAACTTGTTAAAGGTTATATTAAAAACTTACTTAAAAAATTATAAAATATTCTCAACATGGATTTTTGTCTGTCAGATATTTATTTTCAAAATGAACGACGGGGAAAGGAGGAACGGGAGAAACAGAAAAGAAAACCCAAAGAGAAAAAGAAAACAGCGAGATGGAACAACAGGTTTCAGCGAAAGTAAATGACGGTAGGAATCGTTCGAGATCGCTTTTTAAATTTGTTCCCCCCTGGTGAAACTGCTGCGATCAGGGGATCACAGCTTGTTTTAGGTCGGTGTCGTGAATTTCGAAAGAAGAAAGAAAACGAGAGAGAGAAAGAGAAAGGAATATTATAGGTGGACAAGGACGCCCGACAGATCAAACATCTTTTCTTCTCTGTACAAAAAGAAGAATTTCAACCATATCCAGGTACGTATAAATTCTATTTATAGGAAACTACAAAGAAATCGAGGAAAGAACTGAAAAATATTTGGACTGGTCTTCGCCTGGTTTTTCTGGTTTGGTTTCCATGTCATTTCTGCCACTCGTACTTTGAGCCTTGTTTTTTTAAAGAGATCACCTTTTCGAATTAACAGGAAATCTATCGGTATGCATGCGCCAACAGGTTCTACTCGATAGGGAAACTTTATCTATGAACGACCAAAATTCAAACTCTTGCAATTCATTCTTCTTTTTTTTTTTTTAAACTTCGCATGTGATAATTATAATTTATCCTTTTTGGAAAGTATACAAACGATCGTTATGGAATATCATTTATGAGAGTTTAACACATTTGTCGGTGTTCGTGCTATTTTCATTCTCTCATGATCATCTTTTTGAAATTTTGCATTAAATATTTCATTCCTTTGGGAAAGTAGGCAATCATTTGCAGAATATTTTTGCCATATGCTGATAATTTAACAAATTTGCTACTTCGTTAGTTCGTTATTTTTTACATTATTATGTATCTATCTCAATAAGTAATTTTATTTTTTAGTTCATATAAAAACATTTTTCTCTAAATTTCATGATTTTTAATTAATAATCTGATTAGTCGTAAATAGATATACGCTTATTGTTAAAGTACTTATATGATGATTTGCGTCTGACATATACCTAAGCAGTGAATGTGTCTTATACAACAAGGCCTTTTCTTTACGTTTATGTAGTGAAAATAAAACTCAACGTATCAAGACAAATTAGGAATATTATAACATTCTAAATGAGTTTTTTGTCAATATAATTTAACGTGACATATTTAATTGTATAATTTAAATTTATTTGCTACTAGAATAACTAGAGATTATTAATAATTATTTATAGAATAACTATAAATTAGATATTAACACAACTGTTGTATAAAATTAGAAATTCAATATTAAAAGCATGAATCGCATGTTATGTTTATTAACAAACGTTCCAGTTCAAATTGCTAGAAAAATTATTTCATCTAAAAATTGCCATTTTGACATACATATTTTCAAGGTTTATTAAAGTTAATCTCTTTGAACAGCAATTCTGCTGCAGTTGCTAGAATTTTATTTTTCACACGTTGCTCTTAAGCTCTCGAGACGAAATGATTGCAGGAATTTTCTCAAAGAAAATAACGGAACGACATTTCGTCTAAAGCATACGTGCAGTATCACATGGTTGTAATTAGCACGAGAATTACTTGGAAAGCGAAAGCTTAATTGAAACCAGGAAACTCGCAAAGCAATGGTCTCTCAACCATTGTTTCTGGAAAGGAAAAAAAGAAATACTAAGGTGGGATTTACGTGTACCGTCGTGCGTGCGCGAAGGTTAGATGCAATCTATGATCTTTCAAGAAAATATGTGAAATTACGCGCGCGCCCTTTTTCCCTCCGATAATCGCAGAAAATGAATGGAATAAATTGGCAGGCGAGGGTATAGTTTTGAAACTTTTCAATTAATGGCTGGACTCGGATAATGGTCAGCATTCTCGACCGTTATCTTGATTGTTCTCTCTGTCATAATAAGACTGCGAGTTTTTGTGCATTTATAGAAAATTTAAGAGCACAAAATTGCAGAATGCACATCATATGAAAAAGTGTGTAAAATATAATTCGATATTCTTCTTGTAATATTTGTCACAAATGCTTTTCTATCAAAGTCCAAAATATAAAATTATATTTTCAAAAATACTTCTTTCACGTATGAGCTTGAACATGATCATTTTGTTTTATCCATTATCATTTATTTAGTTTATTAAACAATGAGAAAATAAGTGTATTTTTAGAAACGAATAGTTCATTTAACAATTTTCATTTTGAATAAATTATATATAATATTGAGTGAAATAACAGGATAGAGACTTTCATGTTCTTAGAAGAGGAAGACAGTTTCAAGAGTCTTTAATAACCTGCTGATATAATTTGTCTTAGCTTGTCAATGCAAGTGCTTACACCTGTCGTTCAGACAACCTTGTAAACCTTGCGACGTTATAAAACAGCAATAAAGAAAAACGGTTTTAGTCAACTGTTTCCTGCTAAAAACACGTAAATACAACTTTAATTTTATATTATTTTATATTAATTTTTTATCACATTGCATCAGTTGCTTCATATATTTGACGTTACGATATTCTATGAAAGAAGAATGCAACTTATATATTTAAAAGAATATAATAATATTAATCTAATATTTAAGAATATTTATGTTTAGTTTAAAAATTATTGCATGTACACAACAATATTTTACGTCTCTCCCACAAAAGGAGACAATTTATTAAATGTTAAGGTTTCGTTTTAAATTTCTGTCTTACATCAACTTTCGAATCATTGGTAATGATTTTGGTAAATACAATTTTCTCCTGCCAATTAGATTTGATATTTTCACACTAGGCATGCATTCCATTCAACTCTCAATCAGGATCTACTTTATTCTACGTACCCAACGATATTTCACATTTTCTCTTCCATAAAGAGAATATTCGAATCCTACGCGTAACCTAATTACGGAGGAGAACGTTTCGTAGTTTCCTAGCCGTCTCTCCACGGCTCTCGCATTCGCGGGACTGCAGTGGAACCATCGGCGAACATGAGAAACGTTAAATAATGGTAATGAACGTAGTAAATTGCTTCCTTCGTTGCAACTCAGGGCGGGCTGATTCTCAGATTTATCGAAGAATAACGTAGGAAATCGGTAACTTCCTCTCCATTACCATTTCGGTCGCCTCGGGAAAAGGGACACGCACCCATGGAAAAAGGAGGTTATTTGCATTTTACAGGCGGATACGCCAGCCGATATGACATCGTACGCGGCATGGCCACACGACGAGGTCGGAAAATGGAGCAGATAGCTGGCCCGAAGGCAAACTCGATACGCTTTACTTTCTCGCGTCGATGCTGGACTTTCGTAAAAGTCTTGCTCCACGGGCTCACATAAGAGGAGCGGCCTGTACGCTCGTTCTGGCGTGGTCCGTTCGAAAAACAACAAGAATACTACGCTACTGATGGGATCAAGTCCAACATACGTATCAAACGAGTCGAATTTAATATCCAACAATAAGTTTCGTTCCATGGGTTTCAAATACTAGCTACAAGCGTAATTTTGTACTAATGATAAAGAAAATAGATAAAACGAAATAGACAAGATTAGGAAACCCCCGCCAAACTAAATATTTATCGTAAAAATGTTAATGTGCAATGTATTTATTTTCTGCGTATATTAAACTATGGAACGAGCAGAATCTGCAGATAGTGATGGGATCAAGCATACATTATGTATAACCAATATAAATAACGTTTGAACCCCAAGAAAACAAAATATATTTAATCGTAAGTTTCTTTTACAAGTACTTTAACAGGTAAAATTTATTTATGAATACATTAATAGACCACATAACGTTTATAGTCTGCCATGTATATCAAACAAGGATGTATTATTAATTTTTTAATATTGTCACTTTTATCTATTGTCAGATTAAATTAAATTAGGATTTTAGTGAGGATTAGATTAAATTCGCGTAAATCGCAAATTCAATACTTAAAACATCTTGGAACGAAAGCGCTGTTCATTATATCATTATAGAATAATGATTTTGAATTTTTGAATTTTATATAAGCGCCAAGCATGCGCGTTAGATGGAACACGTCATACGCATGCGCGTTAGACAGAGCATGTCATACGCATGCGCGTTAGACAGAGCACGTCATACGCATGCGCGTTAGACAGAGCACGTCACACGCATGTGCGCTTGCCCGGTGCGAATGCAGCATTATTTTAAAAATCGCGTAAGAAGAAGCAGAAACATATTTTGTATAGAGAAATTATATACTTGTAAGGTATTCGATTACAACTCTATCTATCGGTATTCGAGTCTACTTGGAAGTATTATTTTCTGAAAGTATGTACTTATGAAATATTCGAAACTATCCCGTTCAAATTCGAGTATAATTCGAAAGTATCATTACAGACACTTATAAAGATTCTGAATGGAACACTTAAAGAACTACTACTTGCGAGACACTCGATTCCATCTCTACGTGTATGCAGAGGTACGATAAGTGTGCGCATAGCGCCGACCGTGTTTCTATGATTATAGGAATATATCTTGCAGGTGCAATAAGAGAATGGGCGTGGCCAATAAAATTTCAGACGCGGATTATAGGTTGCGAGTCCAGTGACATTTCCAGTAGTTTTTCTCGATCGGTGAAATTTGTTCGAGTAACGATGGATTTAATGGCCGCGGATCAACTATTACTGGTTGCATTTCTATTACCAATTGTTTCTCTTGTACTTTGCACGAAATGTCTTTTTGACATTTCTTACGTATATGATAGCTGTGATTGTATAATTTGGATGATTAAACATATTTTTATATATTAGATTCTATATGCTTTTTTATGTACGTCTTTTAAGTTTCATGGTTAAAAATTGACGGAGCTGCAGCAAGTTAATGTTGATCAACTATATTCAAGTCAAACATTAATCAATTTGAATGTAATGCGATGTCGATTGTCAAAGATTTGATTAATCAACCAAAGGATAAAAAATCTAATTTAATAAAAAAAATTTATGATAATAATAAAGAATGGAATGATGATATAGTAATGTTCAAACGAATTAAAGGAGGAGACTAGAAAATTTTCATCGTGTTTCTTTTTATTAGATATACATATATGTATTATATTAATATTGTATATTTTTTTCAAATATTATGTAAATATTAAATGAATAATGCAGAATAACATTAAAAAGAACAATAATCTTCTCTCCATCATTTTACATAATAAGACTATAATTTAAATTCATTTCATTTATAAATTCATCAAATAACTCATAACTATTAAGAAATATTGAATTTTTCGATATTATATATTGCATATAAGAAATATTTTACTTTTAAATATTTAGAAACGTTTTTCTCGAAACTGACTTTTATCACTGGGATACTTTTATATTTAACAATTACTGTGTAGAACGAAAGAATAAATAATCAACGTCTTGAAATGAAATTTCAATTATGATAAAAGTCAAAATTATTCAAACACCAAATTTTGATTATCCGATGGAAATAATGTCGTTATTTAATATACAAATCGTATATAATTCGATATTTATACAGAGTGACCAGTTTTAATCTATAAATGCGAATTACTGGCAAACTACCTGCTAAACTAATTAGTGTACTAAATTAACATCTATTAAATAATGTATATATAATGATTTAATCCAATGACTGTAGTTGTTATTTTCTTGCCTAGAAATTTCGAAAGCGAGTCTAACGAAACGTAAAACAAGTAAAAGTGCAGCATGAATTATAAATACAGTTGCGTTTAAGCCACTCGTGATCAACAAACAGTTTTGAAATTCTGCTAACATTAATTCAACCTTGTTTCAATCATTTTTCTTTCTGATAAATTTCTAAATCTCCACATACTCCTCCGATCTTCTATATCGAGATGAATATGAGATCTAGCCTATCTTTTTATTTACGTTTAATGAAAAAACGCAGAGCATTAAAAGCCAAAGGAAAAAAAAAGGAAAAGTCGTTAAACTAGAAAATTCACCTTTCTTTACTTTTTCCTTGTTTACAGTCTTTCAAAGAGGAAGATGACTTTTTGAAAACAACAAGGAAAAAAGCAAGTAATTTATTTGATCGTTCAACGTCGCAACTATTCTCATTTGCTGTTTCCTCGGTGATCCAGCCTTTGTAATTTCCGCGGTAAACGACGAATGAAAATTGTTACCACAGCTATGACTGAGATTATGCTTAATACTTTTTATACAATTAGTAAGTCAGAGTTGATATTACCTGGAACAGTATCTGTCTGGTAATGTTAATTGCACGGTGAAGCCATGAAGCTTTCAGATTAGCCTCAACCTCTCGATGAAGAATAAGTTTACGTGCACGACAAATTGAAAAGCGGTAAATGAAACTTTGAATTATAGTACAAAAAGAAAGATAGAAGGTAATTTCAAAATAGTTTATAGTTTATATTTGCAAAAATATAACTTGTGAATGTGAATTTACTACTTAAACAAGCTTTGTTTTCCAATTATTCTTCATCTATAGCACCGATGAATCTAACGAATGTTAAATATAATTATGATAAATAAATCTAATTACAGTTATTAATATTAGATATTATAATTTATGCTGTATATCAGAATACAAAAATATTTTATATAAGAGATAATTTTATGAATTTTCTAAATAAATTATGTGTATAGTGTACACATATATGTATTGTGAATATTGCATATTTAAAAATTAATTAATATCTATTCTTATTACATGTTTGGCTACGATTTCTTCTAATATTGGAAGAATAATAGATAAGACTAAAATTAACTACTTGTGGCTAATTAAGATTGAATATTTGTCCTGGTTTATAGATTGAGAAACCGAGGTGACGAAGGAAATTATATGGAAATATATTAGATTGATCAGAAAGTTTCATATTGCTAGGTTTTACTTGCATATTTACTTAATTGTATGCAGGAATTTTCACAAATCACAGGTAGCTGAAACTGTACGTGTAAATGCAGTTTCTTAATATGTAATATTGCAAGAAAAATTATTATACTTGCTGTTGATTACTGATTATGTTCTGTATCAAACTGTACAATTTGAACCACTATTAAATACAAATATATATAACGATTACGATTTACATTTCATTTTCATATGTTGGCGACTTATTTAAATTTATGTATAAATTTTTAACAAGAAATAAATTCTCCAAATAAAGTGTATGTAATAATTCTGTATAAATATATATAAACATTTTGATAACAAAAATAAGAGAATATATGTATAACAATGGAATTCGATAAATTTGAGTATGTATTCTTGTACCCATATAATTTCTTTTTTTTAAAACAAATATGATGTTCAACGTGTTGAAAACTATTCTACAAGATATATCAGAAATAGATAATTATAACTCTTTATCAACACTTTCAGTCGAGCTTAAATAAAATAAACTTTTCCCTTTTCTCAGGAAACAATAATGAGAAAAGATGACAGTTACAACATTTTCTGATCAATATTTAACATATGCCCAATATTTAAGTGGCGAATTGAAAATTCAAATTTACAGAAAGAGAAGGGAGGAATCAAAAGTCGACCACATGTGACATAAAAGGCAGAAATCCACTTTCCCCCCGATGGCCAAGGCTCGAGATCGAGATGACCTCAAGAGATGGGCATTTTCTATTCACGTGGCTTCTCTCTCTCTCTCTCTCTCTCTTCTTATTGCTCGTCGTATCTTTCTCTTTCCCTTTTTCACAAGAACCAGCACACTCTTCCCGTATCGATTCGTTTCCTTTTCTTTCCTCTTTTTTTTTTTTCTCTCCCCGGTGTATTGCTCTGGAAATGGATTGCAGCAGATTTCAAAAGCGCGCGGTTCCCCCTTTTTTTTTCAATCCTCTTTTCGAAGGCCATATCTCATTTGTACGCGCGCCACGGGGAACGAACAAGGAAATTTTGTAACGCTCGTTTAGATTTTAGATGGTCTGTTTAGAACGGGAGTTCGAGAAATCATCCTCCTACCTGAGAGATAATCCAACGATCTGCGGCTCTCGTATCACTATATTTAGAATGCGACTGGTTTTTCACAATATGCAACGGGATAGTACAATTGTTTTATTTCAATGTTAACCGAGCATCCTTCGGCTAAGAATAGAATTTCATTTTACAAAGAATTATAGAACTGTTCCATTTGTAATTGACGAAGCATAAATTTAAAATTACTGGAAGTCTGAAACTTTAATACTGAATGATGGATATGTAAAGAATTATAACGAATGTATAATGCATTAATCTTTAAATATATATTTTTCGATTTATGTTGTCTCAATAACTGTTAATTTCAATATCTATAGCAATATTCTAGTATTTTAGACAATAGAGAAAAATTTAGAAAGATAAATGGTTGAACTATGAATTTCACAATATAAAATTATCTAAATATTCAAAGTTATTACAATTTTTAGATTTTTCTAATTTTGGATCAATTCTGGCTAGTTTCTTACGCGATATCGGCATACAAAATACTTTGCAAATTATTTTTTCGAATCGCGAGGAAAATTTTCGAAGTCAAGTTTATTTTTTTTGAATGAAATCAATCATTTTGAATATATCGATCAATTTATCCGATCATTTGAAAATAATATTTTAATAACAATAGTGTCAATTTATTTGTGTTTGTCGAAAAACTATTGATTTTAGCTTTAATTTTGTGAAAATGTATAATGCAAAAGATAAATAAAGATATGTATTATACTTATTCTTGTATTTATGATATTCTTATCTTTCATATCATAGATTTGAATATGATATAATCTGTTATCAAGAAAGATGAAAAGATTGTATCCTAAAGACTAGAATCAGAATAACAACTTAACTAATCTTAACTAACCAATTAAAGATACATTATAATGATATTATAATATTATATATACAATGTTATACAATACAATATATACAGTACAATATTATATATAATTACAATGATATTATAATATTATATATTATTAGATACATTATAATATTACAATTATATTATAATATTATATTATATTATATTATATTAGATATATTATAATATTATATATTATTAGATACATTCTAATATTACACTTATATTATAATATTATATATTATATTGTAATACATAGATATATAACAAATATATAAGAATATGTTACAATAGATATTTGTTCACTTTTAAATTATTCTAACATAAAATACAACTCAAATGATTCTCTATTCAATTTTAACGTGTACTATTAATAAATATTTGTTCACTTTTAAATTATTCTAACATAAAATACAACTCAAATGATTCTCTATTCAATTTTAACGTGTACTATTAATAAATATTTGTTCACTTTTAAATTATTCTAACATAAAATACAACTCAAATGATTCTCTATTCAATTTTAACGTGTACTATTAATAAATATTGACAAAAAGAATAGCTAATATTGTAATAATTAGGTGGTTGAAGAATCTACAGAGTTGCTTTAAGTGTATTAAATTGTTGAAATTTTAGAATGATTGAAATATATATTTTTATACCACATTGCTCTGTACAAATTTTATAAAGCATCAGCTACTTATTAAAAATGAATATGAAACTTGAAAATGTGGAAACTTAACGGTAGAGAAACTATTCGTTAATCGTAACTGCTGAAATATAAAAAAACATAAAGTTTCCAATGAAATTGCACTGGTAAGTGGCCCATTATCTACCAAATATTTCAATATAGTTAGAAAAGTAACAGCTTTTGCGCCGAGTTCGCTTCAAACGCGAATTAAATCCCTGATTGATAATCAGTTCTGAATTTATTGGGATTGATATTTCAGAATTACAGTCGTAAATCATCGGGATGATTAATTGTACGTCTAAAGCGTCAGTGGCGAGCGATGCAAGTACCGAAGATAGATCGACGCTATTCGTTCACGCTTGCAATGCGCAACCGACTAATAGCAAATCCCAGAATCAATGATGAACAACGTGCGATAGAAAACTCCACCTGCGAATACTTCTACGAGGCTCGCGAGGCTAGAAATTACCAGAGCCGGCGTGTAAGATCGGAAAAGTACATTCTTACGTTGAGAAATGTATGCACTACTTAACACGTTGTCGATCGGTGAAAATCATCGTTCTGCTCGCGAGTGCCCAGCAAAAAGCAAGAGCCGTTTCAAACGATTAAGCGTAAGGATTTATAGTAGAAATCATTCGAAGTTTTCAATAGTTTGCCTGACACGAAAATATATTTTCCTTTGTAGGCGATACTCACTTTAATTCTTTCTCCCAAAAGATTAAAATTGTATAAATTTTCTGTCTCGAAGATTTGTATACGAGTTTGTTTGTGCTTTTGCGTTTAAAGGTAAGATATTTTACTTTTCTAATAGCAAATATTTGTGCGTTAAAACTAATATTTTCAATAAATGTTTCTGAAATCTAGGTTGAGCAACTTTTTTTGCAAATATGTACGTTGCATAAAATATTTAACTATTGTAACAAAATTACAATGAAATTATTTGATTGTTATAATGAAATGTAGTAACTTCTCTTAGATAACACGTTTTAGTTGAACGTTTCCAATTAATTTTTTGTCTGATATTAGTTTTTATAATAAAATTATCTAATTTTGAAATGAAATCTGTTGAAATTTTATTTAACTCTTTCTATGTACACATATCATTTATATTTACACGAATAAGGTATTTGGTATTTAATTTTTATAATGAGACATAGCAATTTTTTTATCTCTCAGTTAAAATTCTTCTATTATTATTGAACTATTTCTGTATATAGTATTATCATTAAAAATTAGTATTATCACTAATATAACAAGTACTAATAAATATTATATATATATATATTAATAAAATATAGTATTATTACTCAAATAACAAGTTGCTATTTATCTCTTTAAATACAAAAGTATAATCAAAAATAAAACTGTAAATTAATTTCAAAGTGAACCATAGAAAAAAAGATGCTTAATTATGATAGAATTAAAACTCTTCCCTTAAACTTTTTAACTTTATGTAACGTATATAAAATGGCGAATACAAAGGATACATTAGCATAACTAATTGCAGACCTCAAATCCTCAAAAACGTGTGGAACGTCCGAGGCGTAATAATTTCTCAATGTTAATGCGATAGCGGCCATAAATTCTAATTACAACGACGAAACGTCGAGTTCGCTTTCAGAATCACGCACCAATGGCAAAAATCAAGGAAATGTAAACAGCACAAGCAACAAAAGAATCGTCTCATTTAGAGCGTTAAGCAACTGTGTATGAAATAAGACATCTATTCTATAATTTATTTTGCAATCTATGATTTATTATAAATTATTGACACACACACACACACACATATTTAAGATGTCCTGACATTGAAACAAATATTAATAAATCGAAAATAAAAATTCTCTCATTTATTTGTTCGTTTGTTATTATGCTTTATAAATACATTAAGCAACTACTTTTACTTATCACTTCAAAGCTTTCTTCATTAATCATTGCAAAACTTTTGTTTTTCCGATATATGTATTTTTATATCCATTAAATTATTTTAAAATTACTTATAAAAATGTTCTCCAAATACTAAAACTATTAATTTAATGAATATAATATTAAATATTCAAATGATATTTGTCGTAAATTTCATATTTCTAGAAGAGAGACAATTCTTAAATATTATTATCTTAATAATATTGAATTATAATCTCAAGTATTATTCACAAATGAAATACAACACATATATATTTAACTCAAATCAGTTCCGCGAGTTTTGTCTTTTTCTAATACTTTGAATAATTTGACTTTCCTCATTAACGCCTTGTTTTTCAAAATGTTTCTACCGCGAAGCAGTATATATGTTTCATCGAGATTTCGTTTCAGTGACAATGTTTTGTTGCTCTAAACGATATATATACAGAAATTGCAAGGTACAAAGAGGGTTAAGGGGTCAGTTTGAAATTTAAAAAAAAATCGATCGTTTTTCTTTTTGTTTTAAATAGTAGTTTGAAGTCTTAGAAATAAGATACAAAAAGTCCTAGGCTTACGACTTATTTTGTATAATATAATGTATAATATTTTGTATAGTATAATAATAAATCCGTGTAATGTCCGTTAAATATGTGTAATATTTTGTATAGTATAATAATAAATCCGTGGATATAGAATAATTGAATTTGTATCACTGTTTACAACTTTAAGCAGTATTATAAAGTGTGAATTGTGTGATTCAGATATTACTTTTGGTGAATCGAATATTAGGGGACTTGGATTCGATTTAGTTGTGAATTGTAAGAACTGTGAGCCGCGATATATAAGTAAAAAAAAGTAAATAAAGGATACATATGAAAAATGACGTTCTGAAACTTTAAACGCGTTTCTCTCGAAACTAGATTTTTAGAAACGGTGTGCAAGACATCTCGGAATCTAACCAACCGATTACCGTGAAACTTGGTACGTATCTTTAGCGTAACATTTACTAGGGACTGAAGATCGAAAATTTTTTAATTTTAAACAATTTCGAAAAATATAAACAAAACACGTAGAAATTTTTGGCATAAATTCGATAGATCAGAAACAAATAGCTGCCATTTTCATAATTTTCACATAAATGAAAATGTTGGATCGTCAATCCCTAAAGAATATTGTTTACTTTTGAACTTTCTTCGCCTTTTTATTGCAGCTAATCCTGTTTTGCTGAAATCATGCACACCGATAGACAATGTAAAAGGATGCCGTTAAAAAGTTAAATAACAGCCCTCTTTTTTTCTTTTTTAATGCTGCTTTTTATAGTTCATAATGTGTTAAAATAAACCACAAGAGTTCATGTCAATCAAATATGTACTTTCTACTAGCTCTTTTACTAACGCCTTTCATTAATTTTTATATTAAGAATATTTTATTAATTTTATCTTAATTATATTATATATTTAATTTTAATTAATTATATATAAAATATTAATTTAATTGATAATTTAACCATAATTATATTTTATATTATTTATTGTTGTTTGTTTATTTTTTAAAAAATAAATTAAAATATTATATAATTTATATATAATATATATATAATATAGTATATATAAAACATATAAAAATTTATATTAATATTATTAATAATAAGGATATATAATATATATAATATATATAAAAATATAGTATATATAAAACATATAAAAATTTAATATTATTAATAATAAGAATATATAATATATATAATAATAATAATATATATATAATATAGTATATATAAAACATATAAAAATTTAATATTATTAATGATAAGGATATATAATATATATAATATATATATAATAATATTCAAAGTATTCGTAATTTTCAGGCCCGTCAAACTGTCCTGCCCCCTTAAAAAAAAACATTTTCTAATTTCCCAAGACTTTCTGCTAGAATTTCGGCGAATCTCGCCACTGCAAGTGAACACACGGGTGTGTGTGTGTGTGTGTGTGTACGCAATTGAAGACAGGTGAATATGGGCGTTATCCCGATAGGATCTTGCAAGCGACACGGGTGCACGCGCATGCACCGGGGTCACGGCGGATGCACCATAGATGCATCATAGCCGCTCGCCTCTATGGCAACCAGAGGCTATAGTTACACAATCCTCGTAGCCTGCATACGGACGATACCGCAATTTGCGAGGCGAGTGTTCGTTCGCAAACCACTTTGCGTTCTGCTATTTCTTCGACGTTTCCCTAACCGGATGCTCGAGCCACGTCTTTTCATAAGCTCGTCCGCGATGTTTTCACCGATTGACACGAAACGCGAATGTGGATAACGATCCTCGGTCGGTGCACGCGATCCCATTGATAAAATTCGACGAGTTTGTATTTTTTGTGTTGTATACGTTTGTACATTGTACATTATGTTTATAATTACTTATTATAAATTATTATAAATTTGTCAATTTCACTTTAACTCGTAAGAAACTATAGTTCAATTCTCAGCTCAGTGTTTTCAGTTGTTCAGGTGCTTTTAGACAAAGAATGTGAGACTGTGCTATTTGTTGATAATGATATTGTAATCGTGAGTGTTTCGTAAATCATGGTGAATGAAATTTAAAATACCTTGGTGATTCTTCAGTTTTAGAATGATTTCAAAACTTCGTGTGTTTAAAATCTATAATGGCACCTTTGAGTCTTGAAATACAGAGGAAATACGTTCGAACATGTAAAATAAAGTCTTGAAGATGAAAATTCAGTATTTTTTTTTAAACCAGCATACGCAATATCAATACAATAAATTAACATTAGTATACTAATATTCAAATTATTTTATTATTTCCTATCATTGCAAAATTAAGTATTGAAGTGTATTTTAATCCAAAATCTAGGAATCAAACTGCAAGGCAATTCATCGATTATTGTATAATGTAACAGAATAAAATATATTCCTCTGTCTTAAAACAGTTTTTATCTTTAACATTCAGTTTATTGTTTCTCGATAATAATAACTGTTGAAAATATAAAACAACTGAAATTTGAAAACGTATTATATTTTCAAATTAGCTAAAATTAAATGCATTCGACTAATTTTCAAATTCCATTTTCTCGAAACTCGGAACACTTATGTTAAATATTCTACGATTATGTTAAACATTCTACTAACATATTTTGGATGTTTTACGAGCATAAATAATGCAATAACGCACGTAATAATGTAAGTTATAACGTGCATACCTATATACACAGAGATTTCGTAATATGTCGCCAAGAATTAGAAGAAACTTCCTTTTTTGAAAATCCAGGGAGAATTTAGAACCAGGAAGTATTAAGAAATCCGTGTTTAATAACGAAAAGAGCATGTACTTCTGGGACGCAATATCTCGAAAGTTCTATCGAACCATAGTAATGTGGGCCAAACGCAAAACCGGTTGCTCGTTTATACACGTAAGTCAATTGCTACTATGGCATTTGATGGAGTGCAGAAAGCTGATCATATATAAGGTGTCCAAAAATATTGGTCAAATTTTAACAATATTACGTGTTAATGAGACCAAACAGGTGGTCACTATAGAAGTTCGTATAAATTTATGTCTGAAAAGTTAGAAGCGTTCAAAGATTTGCAGGCAAAATTGTTTTTACAATTCGCAGACAGATATAAATAATTCTGATTGACGTTCCTACAACCTAGGCTCGAATAAAATATTTCAGAAGTGATGAATTTAACAAACGATTAAAAAATGATTATTTATTTTGAGTATTTAGTTCGAACTAGAGTATTATACAGATAATCTTATAATCAATAATAGAATAAATTTTTTACTTATTCGAGGCTCAAAGAGGATAACATATTGAATAAAAGAGGATAATATATTGAATAAATATATCAAAAATGTATGTTTGCAAGATGAATGCAATAAACATTCAGATTTTTGATAATTTCAAGCATCGAAAGATTTAAGTGTAATATATTAATAACATTTGACTTGGTGTTATTAAATGAGAAATTGATGAAAATGATTCATTATTTCAAACCGTTACTTGTTATTTTTTTATTTTGAACGAAATTTGCCCAATCCTACTACAGCCTTAAATCGGTCTATGAAAATGATAAAAACAGGAGACCAACTTTGGGAATATATTAAAAATTTATTTATTATTATTTCTCACGTGGTAGGAATATTCGAAAGAATTCGAAAATCATTAATTCGACGAATGGAAGACTGTACTTTTGGAGAAGGAAGAGACTACGAATATTTGTTCCATCTACTATAATTAATTACAGATTAATATTTTTTTGAAAATAACTTGAAAAATAGAACCTAGGCAGAGATCTGTTTCATTTAACACGTTTTCTATCAGATATATTTATATATATCTATTTATATATATTTATATTTGTATATTTATATATATTTATATTTATATATTTATACATGTTTATATTTATATATTTATATATATCTATTTTATGTAAATTCTTCGTACAAGCTAAACATTTTCTCGTTAAATTCTATGTCAATATATTCAATATGGTTTAATATATTTTATACATTAAATTTATTTTATTCAGTATATATTGAAAGTTACACAAATTCCTATGGCTTTGTGTTTCTTCCATGTATGAGAGACTAACAGAATGTGTTAAATATTATAACAGGTATTGTATTTTATATTACTTTCATTTCTGCATTTTTATACCCTTAAATTTTCCATAAATGCATAAAAATCCGCTTTAATCCTTTGAACACCTATAAGTTTTCGATAAAGCATTTTTGAATATAATATAAACTTTTTTCTTTCACTTGACATGTACTAATTCACGTAACACGTAATAATTACACGCAGAAAGTCACTAACACGCCCCAATTTTTGCAGGTACACCTCATATACATTGAAGAATACGCAAAGCGGATTTATTGTACACACGAACTTCAAAAAAAGAAGACGCACGAAATTGTAATGCAGCTAATGTTTATAGCTATCGTTAAAAAAAATTTCCAGCGGATATTCTAGTATTAACTCATGGTTAATTTCTTCCGCTGGTTTTTTGTGTCGTAAGGAAGTCTACGTCTACCTGAGAATTATTTCGTTTATTCTAAAAAGAATTTTATACGTTTCACGAGAATGTAACGAACCAGAATAGTTGCATACCCCTCTAAAATTATTGTCGATTATACTTTAGTTGGTAAGGAATTCATTTTTCTGATTATAATTTGCAGGATATGAAATAATGCTTTTCTTCTCGAATATTATCTTTTCCTGCACGGTATGGTGTGAGGAAAGGATTGTTAGAGTTTAAGAGAAACATATAATGTTTATTAATAATAATAAAATGAGATGTTGTTTTAATTTAACATGGACGTTTAAATCGATATTTTCAATGTAGAATTTTTCTATACTTTCAACAGTTTTCTGTATTTTCAATAGATGTACTAGTGTACTTAGTGATATATTAGCAAAATACTAGTTTATATTTTATAATTTACTAGTTTAGAATAAACTGAAGTGTAAATTAAAATATAAGTCGAAATAAATATAAATAAATATAAATAAATAAATATGAATTGAATAAATATAAACTGAAATATAAATTGAAATAAATATGAATTCAATAGATTAAAATCTGAAATAAATTGAGATATAATATAATGAATCCATATTTTTTCTGTAAATAAATAGTCCTTGTGTACATATAATATACTACTAATTTATTAGTTTAGAATAGATGCAGATATAAAATAACATAATTGAAATGTAGTAACAAATTAAAAATGTATATACGTGTCAGACAAAATGAAATAAGATAAGAATATTCATAATTTAAATATTTACAAGTACAGTATTCAAACGAAAGCGAAATTAGATTATATCAGAAGATAATTTTCTTACTGCTTTGAAATGAATATAATAAATATATGTATAGCTTGGTATGAATAATTGTTAATATTAATGATGATATTTTTAAATTAATTTTTAATAAAAAAATTAATTTCAAATTCTATACTCTTCTATCGCTAATTAATTTTTGTTCTTCTACTTGAAGTATAAAATATTTTTTATATATTTTTTAATATTTTGTATAATTGTACAAAATATTCTTTTCTACTATATTCCACTCTAATAATTGAATGTTATCATTTATTATTTAAATTAATCAACTTGATTGTCGAAATTATTAATATTATTAAATATATTGTACCAAGAAATCAATATATATATATATATATATGTGTATATCTTCAAATATATAAAATTGAAAGTACATAGAACATGCTTAACACATGATTTTCATAAACGAATAAAACAACTTTACTTTTGCGCTTCAAGTAACACTGATTGTGAATTCTGTTAGATACATATCTATCTCTGATACTTTTTCCAACGTAAATTTGTTTTTAGTTTCTTCACTACTTTACTTTCTCCTTTGTACTCTCCAAAATATACCCATCTTTGGATAAAATTCAATAAGTTATAAATAATGAAAGAAGTGTAAATTTCTTTTTCATATATTTCGGATCAGAAATAGGAATTTTTAAATTACATTTGTAAAATGTAAAGTTAAGAAATATTTATAATTAACATTCACTTAAAATTCAATTAGAAAATTCTATATCCTCTATCCTGTCTTGCACTTATTCTTCATTAATTTCTTTTTCATTATATATTGTTGTAAATAAAATTTATATAATTATAATATTTTTTAATTTCGAAGGTTAATAGTTTCATTTAACTTAAAATTTTATACTAATTAATTTTTTAATTTCTTTAAATTTGCAATGTAACATTTTATAAAATAAGCTATAATTAAAATTATTTATGAAATTAAATATAATAAATGTAAACGAAAATATAATTATATGATAAATATAAATAAAAATATAATTATATGATAAATATAAATAAAAATATAATTATATGATAAATATAAATAAAAATATAATTATATTACAATTCATTGAAACGAACGAAATACTACTTCTTTCATTTATTTCACAATATGCCGTGTAAATTCGTTTTAGTCCTTTATTTCATATCCTTCTACTTACGATATCGCGAAATATCTATAGTATTCCAGATATACTATAATATCCTACGGAATAAAATATTCCTCGCTATTTCCATGGCACATCGTTTCAATTTTTCACAACACCGATCACAATCAATCGTTTCTTAACTTCCTCGCGTGTCTTTTCTTACAAAATTAACCAGATATTAAAGGATACGATTAAACGTAGCTCTTCTGCAATCACAATTCTGCAATTATAGGGTTGGCCGTACGAAATACGAAGTCGAACTTGTCGTTACTCCTCTGCTGTTGAATCACAAGAACTGATTGCGAGACACGAGTGTCCAGTCGAGTTCAACTTCGCGGAGAAGACGCGACCAGTCGGTATTTGATGTCAGCGACGAGGTCAGGTTTTGAGGTAAAACCAGAGCCAGGCCTTTGTGAAAGAGTTGGACGAATTAAATCGCGTGGCGAGTAAGTACGCGACTGTTCTTACATCATCGGAAGAGTTGGCTCGTCCCTGACAAGATGTTTCACGTTTCAAGCTTTCGATATGAATTTATCTTCAAATAAACATAAATGCTCGTTTCTGTTGGTTCTAATAGCTTTAGAAATAACGATTACGTTATTGTTTGTTGAGGATAATTTATAAAAAGTTCAGTTGTGCTTATTATTAGTTAATAAACTACGAGTTTCTGTGCATTTTAAAGTTCCTGTGTTAAGGAAATAGTTAAGGAATTAAATAAGGAAGTAAATTATAACACCAGATATTGGCGTTATAATATTCTATTTTTTATATTTTATAATATTCTATTTGAAGAGGAACAGAATTTTTAATAACGTAAAATTTCATTTATGAATTTGGTGAACTTCTATTATTATCTTTATAATTTTAAATATATATTAACAATTCAACATCAACGTCAAAATACTTTAAAACAATACAAATATTATTAACAAGATAGATGAAAGTATACATTTAATAATATCATTTAATTTTTAGTTGCAATTAATAACTTTTAATTCCTATGGTTGTATATTACGAGAATTTTAAGAATAATGCTTACATCTACTCAACAGCATTATTTTTAATAAATAATTTTAAAAAAGATTTAACTTTAGGAAGTCAAAATAAAACGACATATTTTGCATGTTAAAGTTAAATCAACTGACAGCTAATAAGATTTTATAAAAAAATCATAATAAAAAAGTAATTTTTAATAAAAATCAGTGTTAAATAATGTTGAATTTCTCCTTTATGTGGCGGAATAGAAACTATAATAATAATATACAGATATAGGTCACAGGTTTGAAAAATTGTGTTTTTTCTAAAAGTATTATCCATTTAGTTTTATAGTCAATTAAGTAATAATTTCACTCTCTACTTACAGACGTTTTCATAATCTTAAAAATCTCATAACTTTCTACAGCTATTCGATCGTGCTAAAATATTACACTTAATCACAGTTTCTTGGTGTCTCGTAATTTTATCCATGAACTTAATTCTCACTAAAAACATCAATAAATCAAATTATCTATCAATTTTATTTTAACTTAAAATCACGTAACTAGTCATTTTATAATTGCGTAAATAAAATTTCAATGTAAAGTAAAATGTAAAACAAAAAATAAATACGTTAAAATTATTTTTATGTTTAAATACGTTAAAAATGAGGCAAAGATCTACATGTTAATGTTGTTTCTAGAATATTTTTCTGTTATTCGTTGAATGATAGAAACATATCTTTTAGATTTTTCAAGTAGATATAGTAAGCTAAAATACATCTTTACTATATTTGCATTTCATACTTAATTTAATATTAAATATAATTTATATATAATTTTTTGACTATACAGTACAACAGTAGATAATGTAGAAACACATCAAGAAAATTATTACTGATATTAGAAAATCTGTGTTTTATAATTTTATACACAGATATATTCACATGAAGAAAATTCTATACATGTGTACATCTTTATCTCTCTATCTTTAGAAAAGTCCATGTAAATCTAAAAAACATCCACTTTTTTAAAACATAACTCCAAAGTGTAAAATTTAAATATATATTAATAAACAAAATGTACAATAAATTCTTCTCAGCGAAATAAAAAAATAATGAATCAAGTACCTATATGTAAGTATAAAAATCAAAGTTCAATAAAAAATTATTTTATATAAATTCACAGAATCTAACTACCATAAAAAAGATAATACATATAAATGGGCATCTTTATTCATCTACTTGTTGAATACTTCACCTACTTATTGTCCCATTAATGTAAGCACAGAATAATTATATTAAAATAATGAGAGAAACAAATGCATGAAGTTAAGCTAACTGAAGAAAACATTCTATAACTAATATTACGTACAACGTATGCACAGTAGACATACTGTGTTGTAACAAGTATTTTTCATGCAACGATAAGAGGAATCTACAAGTAATACGAAGGAATACTGAATGACACATGAGACGAGCTATAGAAACTTACATGCTGCTTATTGCATATATCCTATATCGTTACATAAGCGGCCGGTCACGAATTGTAATTATCAGCCAGCCTGTGCGAACTTTCTCTGTACGGTTTTTTATCAGAATGAACACGGCCTTAGTTGCGTTCTCACCTAATAAATTTGAGACGTGTATGTGTACGTACATGTGCATATATACGTTTTATTTTTGAAAGTAGAACTCGATTCCAAATGTATGTTTATGTAATTGTTTTAAGTAAAGTGACCTGTTATATAAAAATTGGCATTTTAAAGACGACTTTTTAGAAAGCAGGTTTATTGTTATAATTAAGAATTTTGTAAAACTGCATTAAAATTACAATTAAGAATTTTGTAGAACTGTATTAAAAACTTTTTTAATTAATAAAGTTATATAGATATATAACTTTTATAAAGTTTATAAAGTTTTATATATAAACTTTTAAAAATTGTAAGAGATGAACGATTATTTTTAAATACACGATTTTCTATGTTGTAAAAATTATATTCGCTGTGAAGCAAATTTAATCAATGAAATGAGAATTTAATAATAAATTGAACAAAAGTGAATATTATTAGAATATTTATAATCTATTGTACAGATTATGAGACACGAATGAGATTACTGCAAATTAATTAATAAACTGAATGTCGCTGAACAAATTTATAATTTAATTTGCCTATTTTGCAGTATGCGTTTCTTTTTTAAATATTTATTATACATTTTAATATTCTTACTATACAGCTTGCTTTAATATTCTCAAAGATCTTAATATTCATCGATAAGAACACATAATTTAACAAGTAACATTTTTATCGTATTTTTGTAATTCTTATTTTAGAATCTTTATTCTTATTTAGTAAAGTTATAACTATTTATGATTCTTCTTGAACTTCAATAGCTATATAATTATATATATACACATATTTGCTCAATATTAACATACTTTCATCACAGATTTATTGATTTCTTTTATTAATAAAACCTCTCACAATGAAGTCAATTGAAGACTTCAGCAAATTTAAATAGTATGACGTAATTGAAAAGGCATAATAGATAATAAATTTTTATAGTGTTTATATAATATATGTAACATTGTTAAAAATTGAAAGTGAAAAAGACTAACTAATCTTTCAACAATTATTATAATCATTATATAATTATTATATCTTACATATTTTCATAATACAGAACCGAGTATTGCACAAGTATGTAATTTGCAATTATAATGCAATTTGCAATTATATGTAGACTGCGGATATTTATGTAAGTACTTGTAGAAAATGTACGAAAAACATACAAAGTAGAATAGAAATAAATAGAAATAAAATAGAATATAAAAAAATATATAAAATATAAAATAAATATAATATATAAAATAACGTATAAAATATAAAACTGTATTCGTCTAAAATAATAATAATAATAATTTAGCGGACGAAACAAATCTCTGTCAGTCTCTCACTTATAAAAATATGAATTTATATAAATACCGGCCATCTAGGAACGTGAAATACAATGCTACTAAATATAATGTTAGGACTTACCTTTCCGGGAGTGGGTGAGGGAGATGTTGAGTTTAACCCCTGCTGTAAATGATACATTTTTGGGGTGAACACAGATGGAGGTGCACCGAGGCTACCCGGGGCGACAGCCACGCTCGTCATGGTCATTTCCTACGATGAACGCAGTCCTCGGCTTTTTCGAACCATCTGTCCACGGCCTTCTGCGAGCTTCGTTATTGTTCATCCTCGTACCGTGACCGCTGCAACATAAATGTTCAACTTGAGTCGAATCTTGTTTGTTACTGTATGTTTAATTTCGCATCAACTGCTGTGGTTGTTAGTGATATTATTAGTGAAGCTATGAGCTCCAGAACTGTGAAACTGTGATTGAGAATTGAACCTATCCACCTGGTTTCTGGATGGACTCTGAATTATATATGAAATTTCAAGAACATCAGACTGCATTATTGCTGGTATAACTGATTTTACTGACACGTGCACTTGATATAAATATAATAATATAAAGTGAAATTTAATAAATTTAGAAATTTAGAAATTTTTAGAAATTTTTAGAAATTTAATATGAAATTTAAATATAATAAGTCACACAAGAAATTATAACAATAATTATAATATATTGACATATATAACAATATAATTATAATATATAACAATATTTATATAACAATAATTTTCTTTGTTTTTCTTAATTGTTCCTTCCCCTTTTGGCAAAATATTTTCCATTAATTTATGAATTTTCACTGGTCAATGCTATTATTCAGAATTTTATTATTAATATAATTATTATTCATAATTGCTTTTGAGATGTCATTCTATTTTCTTGGAGGAAGATGACAAAGTATAATACATTATTGCATGAGACGGCAAAATTCTTAGGGATTGTTAATCTTCCTGTCTCACCTACTTAATTATTTAACTGCCTTTGAGTCAAATCTTACATTAACAAAATGAATGAAAAATTCTAAAATATAACTCAAGGAGTTATTTTAAATTCAGAAAACTTGAATGAATGAAACTTATAATTAAGTTAATAAAATAATTTAAGCTATTAACTATGTAGATAAAACTAACACTGGAACTATAAACTTAATGAAAATATCCAATTTATAATTTTTTGCAATAGCTTTGCAGATTTACGATATCACATTTTTATCGATTTGAATGATTTTATGAACATCTTTCTATTTCTTGCACTCTAATTTCTCTGATAATTTTTATACTTAACGTCGATAGTTGTCGATAGTTCTAAGTGTTAAGAGATGGCGAGTATACTCGTCAAACATAAAATAAATGATTATTAATACAAATAATTAAATTGTTTTTGAATGTTAAAATTTTTAAATTGTTTAATAGGAGGTAACTAACAATAAAAATTAACTTGGAATTCGAAAGAGATAAATCATTAAGATAAAACTGTTGAATGTCATACATGCTATGTGTTAAGTAAGTGATTAAGTAACTTTGAAGGAACGTTCAAAAATTTAGCAAGTTGTTACGTAATTCAGGTAGGAGCTTGTTTAATAATCATAAGATACTTTACGTATATTAAATGTTTAAATAATGTTTAACGTTAGTAAATGTTTTAATAATGAGGTCATTCTGTAATAAACTACTTTTATTTCATATTATTGTTCCATATTGTACAACAAATATCTTAATGATTAAACGTACAATCAATTTATTTTTGTGATTTATATTTATGATTTCATTTTAAGTTGTTTTTAAAATTAAATTGAATTAAGCGGAGTGATAATTAGAAATATTCAAAACATTTATACTTAATTTATAATGAATGTGATAATTAGAAATATTCATCATTTATACTAATTTATACGTGTAGTTTTGTTAATTTCTTTGTAGGGAAAGGAAATAGTAAAGTGTAATTACTGAATTTTTATACAAATTCATATTTTTGAGAAGTATAAATAAAAATAAATATTATAAAAATATACTGCGTGAGTTATCTGCAATAAATTGCATAAAAATGATTCAAAATATTCATAATCAAACTATAAAGCTATTTTTAAAACACATAAAAGTTACCACGGGAGGTTTGTAGTGAATTTTAATATTGAAAGTATAATTTTAACTACTCAATATGTTGATAACGAACGGTTTGTATTTTTCATTTAAGCACAAAGCTACATAAACACAAAAGAAGTACGAACAATTATCTTACAAATGAATGAATAGCGACAAGTGAAAGACTGAAAGCGCATTACGTTTTCCTTTTATTCTTTCGTGTAATGAAGCACTGATATAAATACAATGGGAACAACAGTTATAATCCCATAACCAGCAATTCAATAGAAAATTTTAATTAGAAACGTGCTTACCTTTGTCTTTTCATTTAGCCACGTTGCAAAGCAATTTATAAAGCAAAAGTAATAAATGCACAGGGCATTATTACTTTCACTCTACAGAGAGTGTAGCTGAACAATCTTTTCGAGATTATGTCCTCCTCTGTAGTATATTACTTTCATTGATAAAAATAAATTGCATTTATATTTTCTATTTTGCTTATCAGAATATAATGATGGAATTATGTAATGAAATAAATAATAATAAATGAAACAGAATAAGTCATTTAACAAGCTTTTACTTAAATTATATAATAACTTGCAAAAGTTTTATAGTATTTTTTATAAGATTATAAAAATATTTTGTCTTTTTTGTTTTGTACTTTAGTTTAATGATAAAATTATGGACTAAAGTAAATAGTAATAATAAAATAAAATGGAACAAAATAAATACATAATGAAATAATAAAGTTCTATTGAAATATTAATAAATTTTGTATTTTTTGTGTCGCACTACACAAAATTACGGAAAATTAAATTATGAATTGAAACAATAGACAATAAAGTAATATGGATCCAACAGAATACTTATGTTTTAATTTTTAGCTTCTATCTAAATTGTAGTGAAATATTTGCATTTTTTACAGTGTAATAATGATGTTATGCAAATTAAAAGAATTAAATCAATACTAATTAAAATAAAAGAAATAGTAAAATAATAAAGCTCCAATGAAACATTTATTTCTCTCATTGTCTAATAAGTTTCTATCTAAATTACATAACAATTTATCGAAGTTCTGTAATATTTATAACAATATAATAATAATAATAAAATAAATAAAAATAATTATTTCAAACTCATATATAAAAGAAATTATTAGATATTTTTTCATTTTGTTCAATTTTGTACTTTAAAATTTCGTATGAATATGTAGAAATTTGCAGTCTATTAAGAATCAATTTATACATTCAGAAGTTTTTCCAAAAACACTTGTAATTAGAATATGGATATTTATGCAAATGCAAATCTTTATAATCACAATTACAATAGAAATAGATACTTGATTCCTTCCATTTACTAAACATTAGAAACTATAGATATTTTACTATTTACTAATTACTATAGATATTTTATATATTTTTCAGTCTATTTTTTATAAATGCAATATGAAATCAAGTGTTCGACTTTGGAAAGTTGAAGGTTGATGCACTATCTTTCACAGTAATTATTTAAAATTAAAATATATACATCACTCCTTGGGAGATAATGACTTACTTTTTAACTGAAATTATATTATTGATTTTCAGCCAAACAGAGAATTATTTAACATTCAAGAAAAAACTTCAAAGTAAAATGCGAACTTCGAATCTTACTTCAAGTTCTCTTTACACTGATTTCTCGCAGAGAAATCGTCAGAAATCATCCGTTTGCGAGCAATATGAAGCACGAAGCTGAGAGGACATCTCTCGCGCGCGTTGCCACGAGTATAAAATCACATCGAAATGGCGATTTGTTAAGCAATCATTTCGATCGTATTACGACACTTCACAATGGTACCGTGTAATTCCACTCTCGCCAGGAGATCGCAATTGCACAATTTTCGTCGCGCCAGACGAGACATTCGGGCGGATCTAGAAAGCGTCTAGCTAGGAAATGCTAATTTACCAGAGTTTACTGGTCTTACTGTTACGTGCATCAGGCCTCCGCGAATATATTTGTCTAATCCGACGATCTGGTGCAATGAATCGAGGACTTGTCTCGCCGTGATACTTGAACATTAACCAAACGCTCACAATCAATTTCCAATTTTTAGTTTCTATGAAATTATAATTTTTAATTGTTACACGTTATTTAGTATTTTCTAATTTTAACAAATTTTTGATAGTAACTTCAACTGATTTGACAAATAAATTAAAAAATTTTGATTATTAAATTATAATATTTAGCTTGTGTGAATTTTCAGTTTTCAATCTGTATAAATTGTTGATTGTTTGACGCACATTTTAATTCCTTAATTTCCAATTCCTGGTTCGTGCAAAATTCCAATTCTTCCAGATCGTATAAATTTTCAGTTTTTAATGTGTGTAAATTTTCAATTCTCATAATTAGTTTGTGTATATTTCCATTTTTTTTAATTTACGTGAATTTTTTATTCCATCGATTTATGTAAAATTGTAATTCTTAATATGTTACAATTAATTCTTTACATTTCATTATTCATATTTTTTAAAATCGTGAAACTATATAACACCACAATTATTTTATCCATTTCATACTTGTACATATTTTGATAATAAAATATTTTCCAATTATCAAGTTCTTAAAAATTTTTCAAAGGTCCAATTAAAATTTTTCATTTTTTAAAAAGAAAAGAAAAAGAAATAAATCGCTTTAATTAGAACTCGGTTTATAAAAGAAAAAAAAAAAAAATCGCATTTGGAATTCCTAGTGAAATAGATCCGGAAAAGAAAGGAAAGAATTTGAAACCTTTACGATGTAGGTTGACACGCCTCTCGTAACGTCAGCGGCGTAGCTATATTTTCGATACTACTGTTACCTCGATACTACTGTTACAGGTGAGATTCATTATGATGCATCAGCATGTTGCTGACTGATTTTTATTTGAGAATCATCGTGACACGCATTTCACTTGGTTAATCTCATTGCCGATGGCTATTCGTGTAGATTTATTTTACTGACCTTCATTTCATGTACATACAATTCTCATTTTTTAAAAGAACGACAAAATATGAATATACGTATATTCAAGAATAAAGATTTACATGCTTCTGAAAGAAAACCTTCAAAAATATTTTTAACCGATTATAAAATTTGCTATATTACATCGAGATATAATGAGAAATTCAATCAATAAAATATAAATAAAATAAATTCAATTTTTTATGTTACCTATACTGTGTATTGCATATTATATAATATGTGTGTACATTACATTGTATCTTAAAATTGTTGCGCACATATAGTACATTTATTAATATATTAATTTTCTGGAAGCATAATTTTACGTTGGAAATTATGGAAATTTGGATTTTAAATTATTCATTTCACTATCAAATGACTAGTAATTTTAAAGGAAAAATAATATAGCTCTTAAAATTAGGCTTATTTAATAATTTGATATAACTTTCAGTGTAATATTTTAGTAGTGTGGAATTTGGTAATATGATAGTTCTATTTTATTATTAGACTTTGAAAATTTTATTTCAAATTCAAAGTTGAATTGAAGTTGCAAAAGCATATGTTTGTATTTTCGCTTTTTATTTCTTTTAGGAATAACAAAAAAACAATTTCCCTCCAATGAAGGAAGTTAAATGAGTACTTTGATCATAATTGTGATAATTGTAAGAACATAATAGTAGTATTAATATATTTGTAAGAACATAATAGTAGTATTAATATATTAATTTTCTGGAAGCATAATTTTACGTTGGAAATTATAGAAATTTAGATTTTAAATTATTCACTTCACTATCAAATGACTAGTAATTTTAAAGGAAAAATAATATAGCTCTTAAAATTAGGCTTATTTAATAATTTGATATAACTTTCAATGTAATATTTTAGTAGTGTGGAATTTGGTAATATAATAGTTCTACTTTATTATTAGTATTTACTATTTCAAATTCAAAGTTGAATTGCAGTTGCAAAAGCATATGTTTGCATTATTTTCGCTTTTTATTTCTTTTATGAATAACAAAAAAACAATTTCCCTCCAAAGAAGGAAGTTAAATGAGTACTTTGATCATAACTGTAATAATTGTAAGAACATAGTAGTATAGTCATAATAATAATATATTTAATAATTATATGTAATGTTATATTTTCTTTTTCAATGAACAAGTATAACAAACGTCGTTATTCCTTTTCATTAACTAATGAATTAATATCCAAAATATTATAGTAATTGATATTTTCAATATAAATATACTTTCCTGGCTAACTGTATATCATTTAACATAGTTGTACCAATAAAATTTTTGCTTTAAATACAAAACGATCAAAGATGAAAATTCTTCATTCGAGATAATAAGATAAATATCTAGGTAATAAATGTTCCATCGAAGATAGATACCTCTCGACTTCAGGCAGATATAGCAATTACATATAGTAGCTGCAAAGCAAGTGAAAAGTAATAAAGCAAAATCGACAGCCGGCAAGACTGTGTCTGAGAAAACAAAAGACAGGGACCTCAACGCGATTTTATTTTCGCAGGTATCCATTTAACCAAAGAGAATATGATCTCGTTAGGTGGTTAAGTGACCCGATAACGGTTCTTTTGAGAAACGGTTATCGACACGCAGAGACAGAGGAAACGCAAGGATATATGTAAAACAGTGGCGCGAAAATTAAACAAAAAAAAAAAAAGTGGAAATGTCGCAGATAATATCTATATTATGGAAATGATTATACTGAATTTGGTTGTTTCTATTTTTGGCAGAGTTGGGTACATTTTATTTGAAACGAAGATAAAAACTGACAATTCGAATTAATGAGTTATTTCCTCTATTTTTATTTGGAAAATAACATAGGAAAACTAATTTCATCTTGCGTCCAAATAATCCCTTATTTGAGTGACGTTGAAATAAAATAATAAATAATTTTTGCACAAAACGATTTATCCGCACAACAAAGTTGGAAGAATTTGAGAAATTGTTTGTAGCAACAAATACATGACGAAATAAAATGAAAACTATATTTTATTTGGTTTTGTTTGGTAGCCAAATAATGAAACATTTTCGAGGGAGATTATCCCGAAATTACTTCAGTAGCATCGAGTCAAATAAGATGTATTATTTAAATAATTATTTTCAAAGTATTTTATTCAAATAATATCCAACTCTGTTATCATACATCTCTGTAAGAGATTGAAACAGAATCTAAGAAAACATCCAAATCCAACAATGACAAAAAAAAAATTATAAAATTTGAAATACTTTTGATTAACGAAGCGAAATTAGAATGATTAATGGAAAGCATCAAATATTAAAAATATATGTACGTATACGAAATATTTTCTCTACTTTTCAACTTTATACATTTTCTGATATGGTATTGTAGTTGTGTTTTAATCTTATTTATCACTTTTTATATCTTGCAATAAATATTGAATTAATATACAATATTACACTCTTACTATATGTATATATTTTATAAGTAATATTGAATTATAATGTTGCAAATTTATAATGTAAATATATATACACCATAGAAGATTCGTGAAAAAGATTCATTCTTCCAAAAAAGTTCAAAAATATGAAAAAGATTCAATAAATTATATCTAATCCTTTCAGTGTAAGATTAAATATAATTTATTTAACTAAAAAAGCTTCAGTTTGTTGCAAATAATGTTAAACACTCTTATTATTATATATATTAAATTATTACCCAAAAATAAAGAACGGAGTATTGTATTACAAAAATAAAAATATAGAGAAAGTCGACAATTCTGTGAACGTTCTTATTAAAGGTATATTGAATAATATTTGTGTTTCAAAGATGTATTGTATTATCAAAAAGAAACTTGACCAATTCCCTTTACTTTCAGTTCCTCCTATTTACCACTCTAAATGAATAATTTGAGATTTAAAACAGAATGAAACAATAACACAAAAGATACGAGATTAACAGAATACATTTATTCATTAAACGAGCACGTAGAGATTATTTTTGTCAAATGTCAAATGTGTAGCATTATGTAGTTCTTTGTAGTGGTACTTAACTATGTAGTGCTTCCCTTTCCGGGTACACCATAGTGGGAAAGTGGCAATGCAAAATACAAAAATATCAATTAATTTCTCCTTTCACGTAGGTGTTTTCTAGCCAATAAAATTACACGTTTAATGCTTTCATTGTAATATTCTTGCAAGTAAATCGCCATCTCAAAAAAGAACCCTAACGTATACCAGAGTTCGTTTTTGTATATCTCTTTAACACTTTCACTATTAGTGAAAAAACTTACAGTATCACTGCTCTAGTAATTATCAGAATCGGGAACCTTTTATTTAAAAAAATAAAAAGTAAGAGTTTGAAATAATGATTCACAATTATCAATTTTTTATTTAAAGTAAATTCTAAAGTAATTTGTCATTTAAGTGGTTTATTAAGGCTTTATCTTGTGTTCAAATTAAAAAAATCATTTAATATTATTATATTAATTATAAATAGTATTTAAAATAAAAAATAAACGTATTTACAGAGATTATTTCCTACACAATTTCACATTGATTAATTTGAAATAATTATTTACTTTTCTACTGAAAATTGAGATATTATTCAAAATATTTATCTAATTCTACAAATATATTCACGATATATTTCAATTATTATTGACAAAATAGCTGAATTAATATTTGTTTCTTCTATTTACGTTTCTTAAAATACAGTTGATGAAATATTAATTCACAAGCGTGAAATGTTACCTTAAATAATTATTATTTACTATTATTTCAATTAACAATTGCGTATGTTTCAAATAGATATTAACATGTCTATTTATATACATGACAATCAAGTAAAACAAATATTTCAAATACCAAGTTATTAAGTTACTAAATTATACTAACTTATTTCAATGAAAATATTTCAGTTATTATTTCCAATGTTTTTTTCACTTGAAATGTTTTCACGAGCGTGGAGGTAGAATGAGATAAACGGAATTGTAAATTTTGCAATTTGTTAAAACTGGCTTTACAAATTCCCCGTATTATCGTGTTGATGAACCGCAATGTGAGAATGGAACGCTTCCCAACGTTTCCAACGAGAATACCACCGTGTTCGCGAGGGGAAAAAAAAAAAAAAATTGGCAGAAACCGCAACCGGCGCAAAATAATTCCCGGCTTAATGGCCAATTTTACCACGTTTGCTCGTCAGAAAAAGTCTGCGGGGGAAGCGTGGCCGCGCGCGTATCGATTTCGTAAGAACCGGAGAAATCGGCGGCTGTTTTACGGCTCACCTAGCCGAAACAGTTAAAGATGTTAAAACAATCAGAGAAGATAACCCGGCTTGATTCAGAAACTGGCGATTCGGTCTTCTTTTTTTTTGTTTTGTTTCCGTCCGACGAAAAGAGAAAAAAAAAAAAGAAAGGAGAGAAGAGGAAAGTACAAAAAAAGAGAAGAGGGGGGAGGGGGAGGGGGAAGAAACGTTGCAGGAGCATGAAGAGCAACAGCGTAAACGCCATTTATCTCCACTTCCACGCAAAGCGTTTGCATCCTGTTAATCGTATTTTTATCGCTCTCATTCTTCTTAATGGTAGCGCGAAAAATGCTTAATTAACTCCTCTCCTGAGGAGAGCTCTTTTTTTCCTCAGTAGAAAATGGCGAATTAGCATTGCATCGTGTGGGAAATCAGTCGTTAATAATAATTTCGCAGATATATATTTCACCTGTCGCGGTTCTTATGAATCATCTTCCTTCGAATTTCGTATCGATGAATTCTCGTAGACTATATTTTATTGCTGTCTTTTACGAACTGTTATCTCATTTATAAATATTAATTTCTCTTCGTATCATCGTTACTCATATTTTACTATAACTACGCTCGTGTTATATTAATTTCCATTTGCAATTCCTCATCGTTATTGTAACTTGTGTTATCAAGAATTTAAGTTTTCTTATTTAAATTCTGATGTCAGGCGTTGTGTCACATTTTTTATGTAACGAATCTATAAAATTATGAAGAATTTTAAGTATCTTTCTTAAATAAATATTTTAAGGAAAAAGTGAGATCCTTTTTCAATTTTTTTTTAGTATTTCGTCAGTTTAGAGTATATTCTAAATGAAAATGGTTTGTTCTATATATAGAGAATACATAATGTTTCTAAACATTTAAAAAATGTGAAGAATATTTAAAATCATTAAATTAGGATACATTAGTGAAATTAGTATACACATATTAACATTTAATATTTAAAAATTGCATAAATTAATAAAAAATTATGCCATTTCGTTTTTGAAGTGTTGCAATTGTTTTCAGTAAACAATGCTAAATATATTATGTTAATTATATATTATTATAATTATAATTATTATTAATTATACTATACTATATTACGTATATTAAATATAAAATATAAATACTAAGATTATGAGTTATTCTTTATTTTCTTCAAGATATCAGAAGAAATGTTTAAAATTTGTCGATTTTGCATCGCATTTAATAAAAAAAAAGACACATTCCGAATAATTCGTTCAATAAAATACCTCTTTCAAAAAATTAATGCAGACTGAAAAGCTTGATGACATAAGAAATACGCGTAAGCAAAACACTCTATGTACACGATGTACATGATTTCCAGAAATTATAATGCGTTTGTGTACTATTACAGGAAGTGAATTGAATAAATACCGTAACTCATTAATTTGAGCATATGCTAAGATATCTTCATTCGAATTTGCACATTAGCAGTCAAAAAACACGTATTATACAGATAGAGGTAAATAAAAACTCATTAAAATGAAAATGAAGATGATTTTGCGATCTTAGACACATTGCAAATCACATTGTAGAAAATCTATGGGGAAATAAGTATTATAAATATTAATTAGCGAATAATAAAACGTCGAACAATCGATTTTTATACTTATTTCTTAGCAGTACAATGCGATCCTTTCCTATCGATTATATAAAATTTCAATTATGTGAGCAAAATGATAGACAGTCAGAGTCTTTTATGTTAAAATCAAAGTATTTCAATGTATTTTCACATACTTGGCGATTATCGGTGTTTTAAACATATACTTTTATACTTTGCAATTAAATTTACATGCCTGCGAAAAAAACTTTAGCACGTTTTGCTTCACTGTGTTTCTTGCAACTGCACGTTACACGTAAACCGAATGTTCCAATGAATATTATTACAAAAGTGGAATTACACGTGATGTTATCGTTATACAAATTAATAATTACTCAGATATTTTAATAAAAAAAATAATATCGTTACAGAACTGACTTCTGAAAAACGACATTTGTGATTTAACTTCAAAATCACTTTAAATCTTAAAATCTAAATTTAATTTAATTTTACTTCATATGATTTTATATTTAATTTCAAACTACTGTGACTTCAGAATTTTTTTCAAATTCAATTTATCTTTTATATTGAATTATTTTGATTTCAAACATTTTTTAAGTCAACTAAAGTTAATTTTGTTACGTTATTTTAACTTTGAAAACTTTTTTGGTATTCTATTTCACTTTAATTTCAAATTACTTCGACTGCAAACTTTTCTAAAAGTTTCGTTTAACTTCACTCTATCTAACTTTAAAATTATTTTAAAACAGAAAACTAAAAACACGAGCATAACTAATGATATGAAATAATAAATTATGTATACGAGCAGTAATTGTTGCAGCCAATCTACGTAGCTAATCTACGTTTGTTAAGGTGACTCGACACGTTCTTCAGTACCCATACTGTCGACGAAAATAAATTAGAATGTCATCCTTAACATATAAAAACAAGTTGACGTCTGTTGAAATTCTGTACGCACGGAGAAACCTTTTCGATAATCTTTCTTGTCGGCACAATCGATCGAGGTGTAAACATAATTTCATTTTTCTCTCGCTTTTACCTCGATACCGAAAGGCTTGGCCAGGAAAGAAACGAACGAGTTTCCTCCGTGAAACTCAAGTCGCTCTCATGTTCAGTAGAATACAGGCAAGAGCTGTGTTACGCGGACCTGGTCGGCTTCCTTCAGCTCCTGTATGTACAGTACTGTACAAGACACTTGAAACACCTACTTATATACTAGCCTTGTAACGATAATTAAATATATTTAAAAAAAAAATAAATCCAAGTAAATGTAAGTATATTGTAATTATAAATTATTTTGTTATAATTATAAATATCTTAAAATATATTACATGGAAACGAATATTCTTTTCACGGTGTTGTTCACAGTATTGATTCCTCTTGGTTTGCAGTATTTGACATTATTTGACATTATCTTTTAAAAAGAATCAAACTGTAATTTTAACAAAGTCAAAAATCAAAACGCTCGAATAATGTCAAATATTGTGAAGATAAGATTAAAAATACAATCAAAAATTTATCATATAAAATCAAATATTATAAACTAAGAGAAATAAATAACATAAATAAATAATATCGTGGAATTAAAGATTTATTTATGTGTAACATGTCTGAAGACATTTTTAATTTATAATATTATAATATTATTAAATTTATAACATTATAATAATATTATATCTATAATAAGATAACTTATAATTACAATATATTTATGTGAATGCTTATCTAACAATATTCACATGTGTCATATTATATAATAGGTATTCAGTCATTTCAATTATTTGTATTTTCATAAAGACTATCACTATTGATAAAAAAATTAATGAAGAAAAGTAATTAGTAAGAAATTAAACGAATTATTTTCTACAAATTATTCAAAATATATTTCAACAATTATTCATAATAATATTTTCAAAAAAACTATTGTTACTTTAGACGAAATAAAAAGAACATAAAATATTAATTGTCGACAATTCTTTTAAGAAATTACTAATCATAAACACTTCTGAATGGTATTTTCAAAAGAAGTATTGCTACTAACAACAAAATTAAAGATCACATAAAATTAATTTTAAATTAATTCAAGGAATTACTTGTATTTCTTTAAGTTAAATAATTCTGAAAGAATAACAATTATTTAAATTATTTCGAAATTATTTAACGATCAGATAATTCTCCTCTGAACAAACTAATTAATTAACAAACTAAGAAATACGAACGTAACTGAAATAATGTCAAATATCTTCCCATTTATTCGTAAAACCAGAACATTTTCGTTTTGCCGGCGATCTGAGATCTTTTTGCACAGCAAGTACTGCACACGTTCATGCTCACAGTGTCGTACATATAAGTACATACTTACTTAGGCGAACAAACTTTCCTCGCTCCATGAAAGTAGATTCTCTTTGGGCGTGAATCGCATGTGGGGTTCACAACTACAATTCCCGGGTGAATGGTATAAATTGAACTCGAAGGAGTCCAAGTCGATCGACACTTTATACGCCTACTTTTCCCCGAAACTATTCCACAGACACATTGTACATTCAGCGTATAACCGTCAGCTAAATGGTATGATTTTATGCACGAATTCCCTCGGACGCACACGTCCAATTAATTTGAATATATACACGCGCAATTTCTTTCTCTCCTGTCTAACAATGGTAATTTTGCAATATTGTTTGAAATTTCTCTTAAATTTTCGAATCTAGAGTACAATAGAACTCTATTTATATAAATTGTAGGAGAAATAGTTTCACGTAATATATCACATTGAGTCATTATTAAAATTAATTTTGATTTGTTTAAATAAACTCATACGTCTTTCAATCATCTTACTGATCGATGCAGCTCGACATTTTCTATAGAAAAAAGTATTTAACTGATGTAGATACATTGTCATCTATAAGGCACAAGATGTTGCTCATTTTGAACAAAATGATTGTCATTGAATAACGTATAGATTTTTTCGTGTAATTTTATTCTTTAATTTACTATCTGTCTATCTTATAGCAATATCTTAACACAAATCAATGATATATGTAATTTAAATAAATTGAAATTATGAAGTAACAAGTCGAAATTTGAAACGTGGCACGATCTTCGTAATTATATCTGATTCAAATTGAAAAATCGTGAGATAAGATAGACAGAAGAATAAGAAAAGACACGTTGAACGAAATTGTAAGGAAATATTGTTAGAATTATTAAAATAACAAATAAAACTAACATTTCTAATAGTTCAGTCAATTATCTCTGCACAAGGTGAACATATTAATGAAAAGAAAGTGAAAAGAAAAAAAAGAAAAGAAAGGATCAGTTACTTATTTTTTGATAAGATCTTAACATAATCTGCATTATATATATTTTCCATATTATAAAAATTGAGTCAGTGTGTCAATTTTATTTCACGTATAATTCGATTTCAGTTTAATAGTCAGAGCTCACGTTTAATTTATACCGAATTAATAAATAAATAGAAATCACTTTTTCCTTTACAGCAACAAGAGAATAGAAGATTAAATAAATTTTCAAATAATGATAAAAATTGTGTCGACACGTGATATAGTTATTAATTCGAAATTAAATGAAATCGTACCAATCAAACATCAATCAGACATTGAAATTTGGTTCAGCACAACGAAATGTAAAAATACAAAAATGATGTTTAGAGTAAAATGAATCAAAGCTGCTTTATATTTCGCGTGATGTATACTTGTTTTAGATTACATGTCCAACGTAATACCATGTTACACTGTTGCTAACTTCAGTCTCTGTATACGCAATACCGTAAGGCAACATATTTTTTTTCAGTAGTACTGAATAGACCAGGGACATTGCCATGGACATTTCTCCGCTACATGAAACGATTATGAAAAAAATGCACGACCACATAAACGTAACTTCACGTACGACATTCCATTGTCAGAGAATGAAACTACATCCGTTAACTCGTAATTTTCCACAGAAATATTATACAAGCTGATAGAAACAAAGATGAAAAACTTTTATGGTTTATAATATTCATCAAAAATTCCATTTCACTATAAAATGCAATAAATAAACTTAATTTATTTCCCTGTAGCAAGTAATACAACTTTTTCTTTTTTCATTGTCGTTTGACTTCTTTCCTTTCCAAGTTTAATTTATTCGTCTGTAGTAAGTAATGTAATCCATTTATAATAATGAGATTTCATTGAAATATTTTGTAAGCTTAGTTTACTTGTTTGTGATAGGTGGAGTATATTATTATACATGTAGAAGAATTTATAAGCTTAATTTGTTGCATGTAATATAATTTGATTAAAATAATGATAATTTAATTTAATTTAAATTTTATATTTTAATTTATTTTAGTTTAATTTTTATAATTTAATTTATTTTAATTTAATTTTTATAAGTTAATTTATTTTAATTTAATTTTTATAATTTAATTTATTTTAATTTAATTTTTATAATTTAATTTATTTTAATTTAATTTTTATAATTTAATTTATTTTAATTTAATTTTTATAATTTAATTTATTTTAATTTAATTTTTATAATTTAATTTATTTTAATTTAATTTTTATAATTTAATTTATTTTAATTTAATTTTTACATTACGCACAATAATTTAATTATAATTTAATCAAATCAAATTTAATTATAATTTAATTATAATTTGATTAAAATAATGAATAATCTATGTCAGTTACTGTAACACAAAATATTGATTTATGATTCTTCAGCGTATATTATATAGGTATATATTTAAAAGATTTTTAATACCTTCTTTAATATCATAAAAGAGGCCGTGATTTTGTATTGGTATTAGCAATAATTAGATTATAGATATTTGAACAATTTCATACTATTTCGGAAGAAATGGAAACTTACTAGATAGAGTGTTTCATCTACTGAATAATTGGACAAATGTTTATGCAAAAACATATTTTAATATGTAATTACTATTTTATACATGGCACATGCCTATTCTAAAATAATTTGATACTTGTTGTTTCAAATGAATCATGTTCCATTGCAAAGAACTCGTCAAAAATATTTGATTCTTTCTCGTACATTGAATGACATTGAGTTTTTTTTTTTTATAACGACTGCACATTTCTTTTTAATTCCTTTTGGTAGCTGACGAAAAGACAAATTCAGCGGAAAAAAAAAATATATATATATATATAATGTAAAAATATATATATTATGATGACTTTAAAATCAAATGAAATGTTTGATATTGCTTGTAATTGCTGAAGAGCTTGTCTTAAAGATAACAAGTAGTGAAGAAAGACCCCGTAAAGTGTGCAAAGTGTACATTTGAACGCTAATAATGATTAATTTCTCTATTCACGGACATTAATCGTTGCAATGTAAATGTTAAATTTCATAGCATTGTCACTTAATATCTCAGTTGTTCTGCTACGGAGCAGTGCATACAGTACAAGTGTATATTAAATATCGTTTGTATCGTTTGTATATTAAATATTCCTCTCATGTTTACCTCACTGTATTTGATTACTATGTATCATACGTAGGTGTCCATATAGTCATAGAAATGAAGCAAATACCGTATCGGAGCAAATATAAATATACACTTGTTGCATCTTACGATGCAGAACGTTCCTTTCCGGCCTACAAGTTGATATTAACCGACAAACGTCAACAATTGACTTGCAAATATAGAAAAATCACTTGTAATTCATGGCGACCTCAATTACAGTGATTTATCATTAATAAATTATCAAGTGAACCACGTTTCCTGCGTACGTATATTAAAAACAAATATTTGGAGCATATTAAAATTCCAAAGGCGATTACTATTCTTTTATACACGCGCATATGCTCAAGCTGCAATTAATTATATTTAAACGTGAAATTTGCTGACGAAAGAACCCGAGGAGCGCTGAAAATTTTAAGCGAATACGTTACATATCTTACAAGCCATTTTACACCCATCTTGCATACTTTGCGTGCATTTACGCAGTCCAATCATAGCGCAAGCAGATTTTATAGAATGTTTGTAAGATAATAGAAGTTCAATTAACAGCGAGAAAGTTGAGAAATCCGAGGAACGGGAGACGACGCTGTCAAATACAAGTGTTCTGAGACGATTTACGCGATGTTCGACTCGATTTCGAAAGAGAGCACAGATGCACGGAACAATCGAACGCGTCTGAATTCAACAAATTTTCATCGGTTCTCTAAGTGAGCAAATTACGTTTGTATTCAACGTACGTAGGAATGGACATGGGGGTTCGAGTTAAATTACGTAAGCCATCCCTGACTTTTCTCATTGACCCGCCTATGCACTAGGAAGGTAAAATTTCTTAGCATATAATGTAAGCCAACCTACTCCCACCTACAATGTAGGTAGACGGCTTTCTTCGCTTCAAGAAAGTAGCATCACTTCGGGCGTGCATCGCGGATACATACGCGCAAACATTTTACGCAAGTTCGATCTCTCCTTTCTTCCCTTTCCTCTCTATTCCTTTCACAGCCGCTCGCGGCCTTTCTTCGCGTCCTCTCTTTAAATACATTTACATACCACGCGCCGATCGGCCAGTTTCGATAAAGACCACACGAGAAATTTAGTGTTCCGTAGTATTCCTACGATGTAGGTCCGTTTCTTTTTGTTGATAGATTTTTTGCAGTTTGTTCACTGTAATGTTTATACTATTAACTGTACGTTATTTATTACATTATACTATAATACTAATTTATACTAATATATAAATACTTAGTATAATAGTAATATATACTAAAATATAAATACTTAGTATAATAGTAATATATACTAACATATAAATACTTAGTATAATACTAATTTATACTAATATATAAATACTTAGTATAATAGTAATATATACTAAAATATAAATACTTAGTATAATAATAATATATACTAAAATATAAATACTTAGTATAATACTAATTTATACTAATATATAAATATTTAGTATAAAACTAATATATACTAAAATATAAATACTTAGTATAATACTAATTTATACTAATATATAAATACTTGTACATTACATCTCTACTGTAATATATTATTATATATTAGGCAATATAGTATTAGGGTCTCTTTGTGTTTATAAGTTAGACTTTTAGACTTTATAGTATTATAATTTTATGTTTAGCTCATTTTATGTTCTCAGTAGACTGTTCTAGTCTACAATACTACATAGTTAGAGTTTTAGTTTATACCACAATGTATATTATTATAATATAATTTTGTGGTATATTTTCTCATTTTTTATATTATTTTTACTATAATATATATTGCACACTGTAACATATTACTATTTGTATATTTGTGTTTATCATAAGTTAGTTTTATAGTATTCTAATTTTATACTGTTCTAATCTACAATACTACGTAGTTTATACCACAATGTGTACCATTATAATATAATTTCTCATTTTTTTATATTTTTTATATTATTTTTACTATAATATATATTGCACACTGTAACATATTACTATGTGTCTATTTGTGTTTATCATAAGTTAGGTTTTTAGTTTAGGTGTTTATAGTATTCTAATTTTATACTGTTCTAATCTACAATACTACGTAGTTTATACCACAATGTATATCATTATAATATAACTTTGTAGTATAATTTCTCATTTTTTATTATTTTTACTAAAATATGTATTACACAAATATAATATTACGATCTATATTCCTTTTTATGACAGGTTTTTAGTCTTTAAAACATTCAAATTATACCGCTCTACTATAATATATATCATTATTATATATTATTCTAATTTCTCATTTTTTATACTGCTTATTGTTAGAGGATAAAAGGAAGTGTTTTAGCAATTTAAGAAAATTTTCTAGTTTTTACAATTGAAACATATGTCTGTAAGTAAATCAAAGATGGCAAGCTCATTTTTGTCAACATATAAAGATTACGCTAGAAATTTTTAATATTTTTACATATACCATTTCAATTTCTAATTATTATATTATTTATTGCTGTATAGTATTTCAAGGAAAGGAGTATTTCAATTTTTTTTAACAAGACAATTTTTTACTAACAAGACAAAACTAAAATCTCAATGAAATTCAGAAATTTAGAAAAGATGGATCAGTTGGACTTTTGAGAATATTATATATATTACATAAATTATATGAATATTACGTATAATGTAATATTTATAGTTTCGTAATAAATATTTTATATTAATAAAGAAAAAAAAAAGAAAGTAAATCATACGAAACGTAAATTCGTATTTGAAAAACAATATCACGAATATATTAAATGTTTATATGCAGCAATCGCGACGGCATAGCATCGACTGATGAATTAACGTTAATTTCTGCTCATACCTTCGCCGCGCAGGCTTTCATTCGCGTTCAATAGAAATAGATTAATGAACTCTCGAAACCGGATTTCCTTCTTACATTCGAGATAACATCGGATTAAACCTCGGTCGATCGATTTCCATTTCTCCTTCACGTCAACGCTCGCGACTCGCTCGAGATCGAGGCTGGCTGCCGGCATTTATTATAAATTAATCTCGGGGAAACTCAACGATTACAAATTACTATGCGGTTGCCCGTAATGCCTCGATGTTACGTACCATTCGTTACAAAACGTTCGCGAAAAGGAAGATGCTCGCGAGAGAGACGCGGGATCACTTCTGCCTCGTAGAATATCGCACGTAGGTGACGCGAACGCGAGTTATGACATTCGTTTATGAAATTTAATTAATCCACTATTAAAACCCTCCTTCAAATTAATATTAAAATAAATTATCTGAAAATAAAATTTTTTTACAATTCATTTATTCTGAAACGTACTACATTTTGATTCAAAATATTAATTTATAGTATTTTTATTTATAATTAATGTATATTTTAAATAATACGCCGGTACGCGTATCATTTACTACGTTCAATTATGATTTTTACCTAAATCTCGTCAACGAGATTTAGGTACTCACATCAACGTACATAAATATTGAGATATTTAAATCATCGAAGAAATGAATTTCATCAAATTATTACGAAATTGTTACAATTTTTGTTAATTATTGTATGTTGGAAATTTTGAATATCATGGATAATATATTTGTGTATAATAAAATTAAACAATGTTCCTCGATGTCTAAAATTGATGATGAAACTAGAAGAATTAAATTAAAAAATTGCAATTGTCAACAAATAATTGTCGATTTATTATTTTCCTACAATTCTCGCAAGTTATAATTTATCAATACAAACTGCTAATAATTTAAATTATTTAGTTCATCTTTAATAATGTGGGCCAATTGAAGCATTGAAATACCAATAAGTATCTTGATATTTATTTGTATACTTTTATGAAATAAATGTGACTGTTTAATTGACGATAAACATATTAATCATCACAAAACTTTCGTTTCAAATTTAGTTTCATATTCTACGAAATGTCTTACATTTGAATGAAAGAAGAGGTATTGTGAAATTTGTTGTAATGTGACAAAATTTGTTTTGATAAACATTAAAATTTTTTTAAAAATAAATGTCAAATTTATGATAAATATTAGACATGTTATCCTTTCTATCTTTTATATCTACAGGCACAGAATTGCCATTTTAAAAAAGATGAATTTTATGTCTTCAGAATTGTTGTAGGTTTTTAAATACTAGCTATTTCAATTAATTATATATCTGTAAAATATAAAATTAAAAGTTGCTATAATAGGTAGTATATAAAAATTCGCATTGTAATGTTCACTTATATTTACATAATTATTATTTAAATTATGTTTGCATAAAAATTCATACTCGAATTATTATTATTATTAATTTCTCTATATGCGTAACAATTACGTAATGATTATTAGTTCATTTATATATGTAATATATACACGAATGTATTAAACGTATGTCGAAACATATACTGTCTGTGAGTTTTATGTAACGCAAAAGTATTCTATTCTCTGTTCACGTGTGCTCTCGTACGCTGTAAATAATTGTAACAGCAGAACCACGAGTGAAAATTCGTATCGAAGTTACTTTCGAGCGTGCTCGATGTAAAACGAAGGAAAGAACAACATTGCTCGACGTTATTACGTTCATTGAAGCATTTGTACATTGCAAATGCAAAGCACAACGTAACGTAAAGCGATACCATACGGTATTCGTAAACATTTGCAAATAGCCGGACGAGAAATATGCAAACAAGATCCTATTTAATCAACCTACAACATACGTTGCCATGTTTATTAAATCTAACTGTTTACTCGTATTATTTGCACGGTCATTGATAATCGTTATAAGAGAAAGTACATCATTCACATATGATTTTCTGTTCTGTACAGAGCTATTTTTCATTGCAAATAAATATAGAAGAAAATAAATTGAATGTTAAAAAAAAAAAAAGTGCAACTTCATCGTTCTTTTATTGAATTTGCAATCGAATCCCCTTCTTTGAACTTGTACTTTCTAGTCCTTGCTTCATAAATAAAATAGAATAAAAAATACATGCTCAATAGTAATTTTTGCATTCGATATTTTTGATACAAACAGCAAAAAACTTACACTTGGTTTCATCATTTCTAAGGAAAACTACTATTTTATTGAAATTGCTATCCAATCCTTTTTTCTAAAATTGTTTCATTCTCTATATAATAGAGAAATAGTCTTTGTGTTCAATATTTTCATGGAAACTTATTATTTTGTTGAAAATGTAATTGAAATTGTTTCAGTTTAAAATATGTAATAATTTCATAATAATATTATAATACAGTATTACAAATATAAATTCTACATTATATATTATAATGTACAATATATAATTTTATAATATAAAAAAAAACGTGATTTAATAATAATCTTTCTGTTTCATATTTTTGACATGGTCAAATTTTCTTAAATCTATCTTGCACATACACGTTTCCAATCATATCGAATAGTGTGTTTTACGCAATAAAATAGACTAGCGTAGTAAAAATAGATGCATAAAAATGCACGAGTTAAATGCTATTTTGCTCTTGTGCTTTCTTTTTCTCAACAGAAATACGTGCACGCACTTGTCAATGATTTTTATACCGTGTGATAGTTACTACACAGCCATCGAACGAACTCAGTCATGCTCCGTTTACTTTGGGTCAACAAGGAGGCCACCCTATATGGAACTGTCTGTCTCTCCTGTGGCGCGCATACTATTTGCTCCTATAAAACTTTATCAAATAAATAATTGCGTTTAATAATTTAGCTGTAGCTTTTGACAGACGAAAGAGACGGATTTCAGCTCGATTTTATGACAGAAAATATCCTATCTACAACATTTATCTAATAAAAATGAGCATACGTTCTTTTCCGTTTCATGACATGAACTCATGTTTATAAAGTTAATAAAATTAATATAATAAATAATAAAGTTAATATAAAATTAATGTAATAGAATTAATATAATAAATAATATAGCTAATAAAATTAATATAGTAAAATTAATGTAATGAAATTAATATAATAAATAATAAAGCTAATATAATAAAGTTAATATAATAAAATTAATATAATAAATAATAAAGGTAATATAATAAAATTAATATAATAAATAATAAAGCTAATATAATAAAATTAATATAATAAAGCTAACATAATAAAATTAATATATTAAATAATAAAGCTAATATAATAAATAATAAAGCTAATATAATAAAATTAATATAATAAATAATAAAGCTAATATAATAAAATTAATATAATAAATAATAAAGCTAATATAATAAAATTAATATAATAAATAATAAAGCTAATATAATAAAATTAATATAATAAATAATAAAGCTAATATAATAAAATTAATATAATAAATAATAAAGCTAATATAATAAAATTAATATAATAAATAATAAAGCTAATATAATAAAATTAATATATAATTACGATTTACACTAGAAATTATCTGAACATTCGCAACTGCAAAGAATTTACTGTAATCTTATTATTTTCCAAATCGTTTAAATAATTTGTACTGATATTTAAAGTGTGCTGTGAATCATTGACCTCTATAAATTTCCCCCCACTATGTTTTTAAATATTATAATATTCTTTTTTTTTTAAATTCGTTCGATTTTTCACTAAACGAGTACAATTCGCTAAACAGTTAACTAAATGCAATAATTTATTATATGTATATATATATATATATATTGCAACTTTTCATTTTTTATTACCAAAGATTCATGTAAGCGATTCAAATCATATTTTTCAGTATTAATTAGTACTAGTCTAAGAAAAGAGAAAAAAGGAATAGAGTAAAAGAAGTTGACAGAGAAACGCAAATGCTAAAAAGGAAGTTGTTCTCGATGTTAGTCACGCGTTTGATGTTTATTCATCAATGATATATGAACATCTTACTCTTACACGAATGTCTAGCAATCGGAAAGTGAAGACAATGGCCTCCGCTCGTGCACTGCTCTCTTCCGGAGACAGGGTTAACAGCCTCTGCCACTAGCTCAACTATTTCTAATCATATACACATGTATTCACGTATTGTACTCGATATGCGGAAAATACGTTTGGTCAATAGAGAAAAAAATTTTAATGCTGTAATAACGATAAGTTTATCACAGTTAACATGTTTGACACACGCGATACTCTTTGTCATTTCCCTTACAAAAGAATTAGGTCGACGCTTAATGTTATTAATCTAAATACAGTCGTAGCCGTACGTTCAAACGGGGGCAAAATTTTAGCGAATGAGCTCGACTTTTATCTCGATGAATTAACATCCGCGATCTAATCCCTGCTATTTGACAGACTTTTTGTAAAATCACGAGAAACTGGAGCAACTGTCGATCGAGAAAATATTAATCAAGAAGGATTGTCAAGGAGGAAGTGACCTTAAAATCTTGGAAACGCCTCCACCTAGATCCGGTGGCCATTGAAAAGGAACAAGTTTCGATTAATCAATAGTTTAGGAGAGAATTACGTGAAAAGATTGAGATGAGACATTCTGTGTATATGTCAAATAAATAACTTCCAATACACAACTACAGTGAGTGTAAAAAGTACATTCGTACAGTGACTAATCACGACTAAAATGCTGAATAATAATATTTATTAGGCAATGTCTTTTAAACAAACATAGTACATCTATTCTCCAAAGTCTGTACAACAACAATCTCAAATAAACAAAAAGAAAAATTCATATTGTTTATACAAATATCAAGAAATACGAACAAAATGAGAAAAATGAACGTGTAATAAATATTCGTACAGTTCTATTGTCGTCAATCAAGTGTACAAGCAATTTAAACATTTATAATAAAAACAACAAATAATTATAAAATTAATATTTATAATTAGTATTTAGCAGGGATTTTATTATTGCAGCTAACGTATTGAATTAACCAAATTAGATGTGTGTTTTATTAGTAACATTATTCCAATCGTTGATTAAAGCATTTTTTAAGTCTGTTTTAGATGAAATTGTGTGTATTCGAATTACTCGTTCCAGATAATCCCACAAATGTTCAATGGGGTTAATATCTGAATGATTGCGGGGGTGTTTTTAAATGTGCTGGCACATTATATGCGATCCACAAGTATGTGAATGAAAGGAATAGAAAGAAGAGATTGAAGTTTGCACAAAGTTACGTAAAAACACCGATGGAGTTTTTGGAACAGGGTCATCTTCACGGATGAATATTGTATATTCATACCTTCAAATTTTTTTCAATAAAAATGTGCACAAAAAAGTTTACTATAATATCTAAGTGTACGAATACTTTTGTCAGTCACTGTGATTAAAAATGAGGTAGCGTTTGGCCCAACGTTTAGCTTGGCTAAACGTTCACCAAACCGAACACTGCTCAAGGCACTGCAAAGTTCCCGATACCTTATTGAGCGGTACAGTTAGTTAAGTAGGCGATCTTCTAATCATTCTGACCTCTATAAAACAGACAATGGTAACCAGCGATGATTCAGAACCAAACCAGTCCAGCTGGAGGCTCCATCGCGAACGTGCCCGTGTATCTGGGCACGAGGGAAGCAGATAAAAATCTACGGGAACAATAATTCCATAACAGCAATGACCACGACAATCGTTACGGCCGGTAAAACATTGTTTTCTTGCGTCGAGCGGACTAAACCAGTTGTAAACGCGCGTGCGAGAGAATTCGCGCGTACGCGACAAAGAGAAAAGAAGGAAAGAAAGAGAGGGGAAAGAGCGGGAGAGGGAGACGGAGATAGAGACAGGAAGAAAGTCGATGTTTCCTTTCTCGATAGCGAGAATTCAAACCGGTCGCCCATCGCGTTTCCAAGTTTTTACACCGAAGCATTCGCTGTGGCCAACGGTTCATCGACGAGCGCGGGGCTAAACGGGTCATCTCCATTTGTCATCGCCTCGTAGCGTTAAATTCGTCGGAATTGTAGCTGTTTTCCTCCTTGAGTGATAATTGACCTTGGGTTCTTAAGAGTATGGGCGTTCCTTACAAAACTACCGTTTTTCCTTTTTTTTTTTTTGTTTTTTTTTTTTGTTTTTTTTTTTTTTTCTTTGTACGGATTTATTACAGTAGAACGATCTTAAAAATATAAATTCAATATTTTCAGTTCGAAACATGCGTTTGTCAAAATGTGTGAAAATAACGAGGCCTTCAGCATTTATCGAAGTCGAAAGGAATAATTATGTATCGCACGGAGAGAACTACGAAGATTGCAAGTTTATGCATGACTTTTTTTTCTTCTTTTTTTTCTTTTTCGCTTAACGCTAAGTCAAATATTTACATATAAATGCTGGTGCGCGTGTATTCACATGTAAATATCGATTCTACGTTAAATACAATGATGCGTCAAATCGAACCGTAGCCTTCACTGAACAAACTTTTTCCCCCGACTGGTCGTGTATCTCGAAAATATGTATCATTAATGTTTTATATTAATTACAGTACATATGTATAATGGTAATGTCTAGAAAAGAAATGTTCCCTTCATTCGTGCCTTCTCTTTTAACTGCATTCTTCCAAGTGTATGTACAGAGAAGCATGTCTTACACAACGTTTCTCTATCTTTTCTTCTTTTTCTTTTTTTACTTTTATCTCGGACATGACTGTACTGGTGTGTTCGTTTTACTCTTTTTCTTTTTTCATTTTTCGCTTTGTTTTGTTTCCTACTTTTTTTCTGTTCTTTTCTTCTTAACAACTCCGTCCTCGGTTTATCTCGGCTTTCCCCTCCCCCCCGCCGTCACACATCGGTTTCATTTATCGGCTTTGTAATTACTTAATCTCTCGATTTTCAACTGATTTGTGCTAAACGACAATACGTATTTTAATGAATGTACGTTTTGCAGTGCACGGCCGTTTTATTTATACGTATTCTTTCTGCCTGTTTTTTTTCCTCAACCTTTCTCTCTCTCTCTCATACACACACACACTCTCTCACTCTTACTCTTTCATTTTCTCTCTCTCTCTCAATCTCTCTCCCTTTCATCTTTCGTTCTTCATAATCACCTGTTACTCGTTTTTCCTCTTGGTTTTTCTCACAATTTCTCCGTATTATCCTCTCACATTGCTGTTTACAGACATCAAAGTGACGCAACAAACATCGTTCTTTCGAATACTGGTTAGCAAGGGGTGATTCGAGTGAGAAAAACAGTAGTCTTAACAAACATACGATACAAAAACTCTTAATTTAATCTTTACTCAACGGCCAGTGTAAAGCAGGTTTCTCTCTTTTTACACTTCTCCTCTGTTTCTCCCTCTCTCTCTCTTCTATTTCCTTATCTTCTCCTTTCTTTTTACGTTTATCTTTTTACTTTTTTTTTTTTTAAGTACCTGAAAAGCTCCCGCCGACTCTGGGAAACATTTGCCTGTCTTCAAGCGTTTCTTTCTAAGTTTTACTCACTCTTTTATTCAAGTCTGTTCACCGAAGTTCCTTTTTTTTACGAAGACTACAGTTACCCCTCTATTATAAATGCGATTGGTACGACTAAAGGTGGCGAAAAAGGCCAGACTATCACTGACAATCGTATTTTCGTTCTCCTTTTTTTTTCTTCTTCTTCTTTCTCTCTTTTATTCATTTTCACTCATGCATACTGCCTCTTTCTCTCCCTCTCTCGCATTCGTTTTTCTTTAACGTATAAGCTATATATGTAATGTTTCCTTTTCCATCCCATCAAAAAATACGTATCATTATCATTATCATTATTATTATTATTATTATTATTATTATTATTAATATTATTATTATTATTATTATTATTATTATTATTATTTTGGTGCGACGTTCTCTCAAAAAATTTACACTTACGCGCAAATGATCTCTCTGTCTCTCTGTGTCCGTTCAGTTGTCCGTTCGTCCGCGACTATCTTGTGTTTCACTTCCAATTTTCTTCTCTTTCACTCACTCACTCACTCACTCACTCACTTACTCACTTACTCTCTTTCTCTCTCTGTCTTCGTGTCTTTCCCTTTCTTACATCGCTTTAGCTGTACAGGAAGATAAAGAGCTTACATGTTTTATAGACAATAACGTTAACGTGACTTTTTTTCCCCCCTTACTCTCGCTCTGCTGAAAACTCGTCAGATTACGTTCGAATGTTTTTCTTTGGGATAGTTGTCTGTTGAGTGTGTGTATGTGTGTGTGGGAGGGGGCGGGGAGGCGGGAAGTTCCAAAAAATTTGAAATGTACATTATTTACAAGAAGGTGTCGGGCTTTTAAAGCGACAATAAGACAGACAAAGGACAGACCTCGCGATCAGAGAAGCGGACAAGGTTTCGTGAAACTTCGTACGTTAACGGCTACGATAAATACGTATATCTGAGCTCTAGATCCGGGGCGGTTTCGTTCGTATTTTCTGTTATTGCTAATAGCGCAGTAACAGGTACAAGCGGCGATTACAGAGATTGTCTATATTACGCTCAGCTTCGCACCTTTGCCCTTCACGCTGTTCACGCAGTTCACAAAGCGAATAAATGGTGTATATATATATACATATAAATATATATATATGTATATATATGTATTGCGTGTGTGAAATCGTTCAAGTCACAGCGAGCGAGCGATCTCTCTCTCTCTCTTTCTCTCTCCGACGTGTTATACGTTTCATAGAAATTGCTTAAAAACATGATGAGAATTATGGGAAATGATCGACGCGTGCACGAGGTAGAGTTTCACTAATCGACGACAGAATGGGGAAAAAAACGAAGATACACTTTATCTTACAGTAATACGCGTTCGGAACGAAGCGACTAATGACAATTTACAACGGATTTACGCGAAGAAAGACGACGAGTTCAAAAACACGCTCGGTTTCGTGCTTCGTTTCTATCCTTTTCTGTGTGTGTTCTCAATTCTTTCCTTCTCTTCTTTCGTTTCAGCTTTTAAATGGAATCACTTTGGTTCGTATCACGAAAGGGGACTATTCACAGGAACATTACTTTTCAACATCCTTAACTTTTTTAGTTTCTTTTTTTTCTTTTTCTTTTTGCGCCAGAGATAATACATTGAACGCCACGGCTAACGAGTTTCATACAGCTTTTACACGAGAGAAAAAGAACAAAAGAAAAAAAAAAGAACTGCCAATCACTCCGTGGAGGAAGGCGCGAAAGAAAACTTACGAAAATCAGAGTTTCGTAGCTTAATTACACAACCTTTACAAGTGTTTTTTTTCTTTTTTTGATAGTAGTTTTTTTTTATAAGTTGCAGGCATTCACGCGTCACGACAGCACACTGAGAGATGATATAAACTTGTCATTCTTGAAACAAGGTGAAGCGATTTTGTACTAAAGTGCAGCGATATAATACTATTTAATGAATTATCTACGTAATTTACAGTTTTCTGGATACATTTCTTTTTTTTTTTTCTTTTTTTACATGCACCGTGACAAGGTATGGTCGGTCTGTACGACACACAACGTTGCTTTTAGTTACACATATATGTATATATACACACATATATATATATATATATACATATACATATATATATATATACATATGTATGTATACATATATTCTCTCGCTTTTTTTCTCTCTACCATTTCATATTTTCGATAGCCATTTAAACATCTTCACCTTTATTTGGTTTTTCATGATTCACTCCTTGAACCGCTTTTTTGTCACCACCTGTTGTTGCTTGCCATCAAGGTGTGACACGCTACAATTTACAAGAATCATTTCCGATATAAAGTTAAGGTTCTAAGTTATCAAGAAGCGTTACGCGGAAAAGGCAAAAAGTTCAATGCGTATCTTGCTACGTTTAATTCACCGAACGAGATCTCTATGTAAGTAATTAATTTGTCTATTCAGTCTGACCACACCATGTAAAAGAACGTGGAATAGTATCATCGTGATAGATAGATACAGTAGACAGAGTTATAAATTCAGGCTTTTAATTATAAATTCTTTAGTCTGCGAGGGATCTATCGACAGTCGAATACGTTTATTTGTTTATTTTTTCTCTCCTTATCCCCTTTTATATTTTGCCTCTTTTTCTTTCTTTTTCTTTTTCTTTTCGCGCGCTTATATTATTTCGCTCATTCTCTCTCATTCTCTCTCTCTCTCTCATTCTCTCTCTCTCTCTCTTTCTGAAACGCGCCTCTAACTCCTCGTCATAAACTATATCTTTTTGACTAGATTGCGTCTCTAATATCCTTAACCCGGGATTACCCACGTGGAGGTCTAGTGCAGGTACATCCTGGCACTAGACCTTCACGTGGGTAATCCCGGGTTAACGATTTACTTTAAGTCTGCCATTCATTATAATTTGCACCTTACATCTAGTATCGTAATAACATCTAGTGGTAAGAGGATGATCTATTGTTCTCGAGAATCGCTAATATGCTGTTCGTTCATTCTCATTCTCATTCTCATTCTCATTCTTTCTCTCTCTCTCTCTCGATCAATCAATCTCTCTCTGCTATTCTCTCTACTTTTCCTCTGCCTCTGTTCATCGATGAAACGGGTAGTACAACGCTGTATCGAGAATCTACGAATGTCACAATGTATCAATCAACATTTCTGCCTACACGAGAATAGGCACTCCGAGTTATCGGCGTATCGTAAAAGTTTGTCTTCACCGACAACTCCCTAATTCGCTAATATGTATTATATACAAGCTTGTCTTTAGTTTATGCGTCAGTCATATTCGTCACTCGAGCGAATTGCATTCTGTCTTGGACACGTTTTTCCCCCGGCTGCTGTCGTCGGTCACTGTCGAGTTTCACGTCGGTAGCGGCAACGAGGACACGACGACGCCCGTACGTTTGGAAGCTCCTTTGTCACTGGACACATGTCGCCAGATGTGAGCATATACCATTACGACTAAACACGCGATGCTCCGTCGAGCGTTCGAACGCTAGGACTACCTTTTCTTTCCGGTCTGTTTCGAGGACAAACGTTTCTTCAATCGCGAGTGATCGGACTTCACCGATTTCTTTTTCGGTCGTTCCGGGGAGCCGTTGCAACAGGCACACCCCTTCTTAACGTGTCCGCGCAAACTCGACCGTCTAGCTCGGCAGTCCGGCTCGACCAAAGCGATGTTCCCCGTTTCATCGTCCGAGGGCTCCGAAGCCTTGTCACTGGAAACCATCACCGAGTCTTGGATCGACTCGTTCGCTTTGATACGCTTCGACAGGCTGCTCTTGTGATCCGCTCTATTCAACACCACTCTCGCGTTCACCTGTAACTTGTCCTTTTTTTTCAGGTAGTTGCAACGTCGCTCGTTCGACAGCGACTTGAGACTCTGCACGCTGTCCTCGAGCCCGTTGCTCAACGCGTTCTCCTCCGGTTGGCTACCGATCGACTCGCTTATGCTGGAGTCCTCTTCGTCGCTGCTCGATCTCGTTCTCTCGGACATCGGGCTCTCCCACGAGAGGTAATCCATCCTCGTTACCTTCGACGCGATCCGCTTCTTATTGGTGTAGGTGTACTTGTGCGTCGACAACATCGGGCCAGCGATTGGGGAGAGCGGCGATGGAATCGTGACGTCCGCCGTGTTACCGCTGAGCAAGGTTAAGCTCTCGTCACCGGAGCTCGCCGCCGAGGTGTTATTTACATTGATGCTCGGAGGCAGCGATTCCGAGTCCAAGTCGATGTCCAGTTTCATGTTCGACGGAATGCTCGATACGCTGCTGGGCGAACCCTCCTTCGAGCCGTTCCTCGACGTCATCTTCGTCCGGCTCGTCCCCTTCAGCGAGTCGTTCTCCAGCGAGCCGAGATTCGTCGGCGACAATCTCGAGATGTCCGAGTTGCTGTTCGAGGCTTCGTCCTGGCTCAAGTTGTCCAACGTTAGCCGCATGTGTTTCGCCGAGCTCTCCAAATGCAGATGATCCTCCACCTTGTCCCTCTTCAGCCTCTTCGAGGAATCTTTCGCGGATCTAGCTCGCTGGCTGCTGCCGCTTTTTCTACGCTCGTTCGTCTTGAAGTCGGCAACCGGGCTGGCGTCTCTGCTGCCGCTCGACGAGTCCAGAGAGCGAAAGTAGGAACCACTGTAGGACTTCATACCCAGCGACTGACTGCACGACGCGTCCTGAGAGGAATGATCGAAGGACGGCGAGTGGTTCGTGTCGAACAACAGATCCGCCTCTGGAAACAGATCGCTGGTGCTCGGCTCGTCCACGCCCAGATCCTCGCACTCCTCCGACAAGCTCTTCTGCAACTTCATCTCGCGTTCTATCGCCGCCGCTTTCCTCTCCATCTTCTGCTGCAACAACTCCCGATCCAACCTGGGGTTCAACGGCGTTTTCATCACGTGGCTCTTGTTGGAGTACTGCTGGAACGACTCCAACGTGTGATTCATGAAGTACTTTTTCGCGTTCGTCTGGTAGATCTGCCCGCTGGCCATCTCGATGCTCTGGCCCTTGTTGATGATCTGCAGCACGCTCTGAACGTTCTCCGAGTTGTCCGAGTATCTCGAGTTTAACGGCTCGATGTTCAGCGAGTTGGTGGACGTTGGCACGTATCGCCAAGGTGTGTCGGGCGACACTTTGCCCTCCGGTTCCCAGGCTTCTTGCAGCCTCGCGTTCCCGTACAGCAGGCCGTTGCCAACCTTGCACGACACCTCGATACCCTCGGTGGACTGCTGGACAGGGGACTCTTGGCTGTCCGAGCTACTCGGCCCGCCAGTTACCAAGAACTGCGTCGCGTTATCTATACCTCCGGACTGTTTACTCGCAACCGTTATCGTGGACATGGAGTCTGTTGACAGAAACAACGTGCAAGCGTTATTCAAGCGTCTCTCTCTACTACGTGACATTCTATTCTAGTTAGGGTTGTATTTCAGCCAGTTGTATAAATTTTTGTTTGCCTCTTCGTCCGTATAAACCAATCATATGTACAACAACGCTCGTAAAATCCCTTTTTCCGACCTAATAATTTCGTTTTTTCCTACTTTATGTCAAGAATCTGTCTCTCTCCCTCTCTTTCTCTTTCTCTCTCTCGAGACGCTGTACGCTGCAAACGAAAATAGAAATATAGAGACACTTTTGGCTCAAATTAAAAAA
>NW_025109383.1:425132-443754 GCF_011392965.1 Frieseomelitta varia
AGAAAATTACAAATTATAGCGTGAACGAATTTGACACCCCCTTGAATAGTGGAAAAAAAAATTTATCCAATTATATTGTCTACTGAACCTTGGAAAAAAAAGAGACACTAACCAATTTTTTCGTTACTCTGCAACGGTGCGGCATTGCTCGAACAAACGACAGAGTTGGAAGTGATCAAGGTTTTCGGAACGTTCTCCGACATACCCATTGTGTCGTCGATTTTTCTTTTGACCGTCTTCGGCGAGATGATCTTGGCACCGGAGATTATTTCCGTCGATATTTCCTTCGTATCTTTCTGCTGCGTTTGCTGCTGTTGCTGCTGCTGCTGTTGTTGATGTTGCTGTTGTTGCGTGTCGTTCAACAAGGAAACGTCGGACTGAGTGGCAAAGGCAAGAGCGATCGTCGCACCGGTCTGGATGGAGACAGGCTGCTTGTCGTTGTGAATCTGACTTTCCTGCGGTGACTTCTTCTCCGGGCTGTGGGCGATGGTCGCCGTCGGCGTTATGCACACCACGTTGTCAGACTTGAGCCCCGGCGTCGTCAGTTTGTGTATGGACGAGTTGAACAGTCTGGCACCCTGAAGGGTCAAGTTTGGATTGCTGGTGATCACGCCGCATATCGGTTGACTGTCCGACGGCTCGTTCAGGTTACGCTGGATCAGACCGATCGTCGAGTTGCTCTTGTTCACGACGATCGCGTTTGTCGTCGACTCGACAGTCACCGCCCCCGCCACCGTGTCGGATTTCCCCATGGTCAAGTCACCGATGATGTTGCTCTTCTCGGTGGCCACGTCGCTGGTGAACTGGGCTTGGCTCCCGGCTCCCTGAGGAATCACCACCGACGCGCCCTGAACGTTCTGCGCGGTGGCTAACGTCTGGTTGCTCGACAGTGTCTGTAGCGTTGGTATCTTCACCTGCTTCACCTGCGCCGGCTGTGAGATTATTTTGCCCGCTTGATTGAGAAACGACTGGAGGACCAGGGTGTTGGAGACGCCGGTGTTCCCAGTGGTTCGCACGGTCGCTGGCACGGTCGCCAGCAGCTTCGACCCGCTGGATACTATTGTGAACTGCTGACCCTTCACCAGGTTCATCGGCAAGATGTAGTTAGGCCCAGGGACCAGGACGGCCGTGCTCCCCATTTTCCCGGTGACCGAAGCCAGGGCTTCGCTCACGCTCACCGAACTCGTCTGCACAGCCTCCTGAACGATCACCGCCCTCGACTGGCCGGAGCCGGGCTCCGCGAAGATCAGGTTTCGCCGCTTGACGTTCAACTCCACACCGTCGTTCGAGTCGTTGGTCAGATTTCTCACTTCGGCAGCCGCGTCGGTTACGCTGGCCACGTTGGCGGCCGGTTCGTCCGGGGCGGAGAAACCGGCGGGACTGTCCTGAACGTGGACAACGCCGCTCGACGAGTCCTCGCTGCCCATCGTCCTACCGAGGTCGTCCGTGCTCGGGCTGAGCTCCGAGTTCTGTTGGCCAACCGGCTTCGTCTTGTTCGCGCTCGACTTTTTCCTCTTGGACGACTGGCTCGGGTTCGTCGGCGGGTTCGATCTTCTTCTCGGTGCCGGCTTGTTGTTCAGATCCGGCGAGTTTCGCAGCTGCTCCGCGTACTCGTCCAAAATGGCGTAGATCCTCTGGGCGGTTTGCTCGTCCTCCTGCGGCTTCTGCTGCGGCTTCGGTATCGGCGACGCCTTCGACGTGTTGGTCGCACTCGTCTTCACCGTCTTCGGCGCCGTCTTCTTCACCGTTTTCGACGAGGGCGGCGTGGGCGGTGTCTTGCCGGCGGAGGGCAGAGGCGCCGGGGCCGGTGTGACGCACGGGCTGGAAGAGCTCTGCGACGTGACGCTCAACGCGGGCGAGGCAGCCGGCTGACAGTAGCTGGTCACCACAACCACCGGCGTCGAGTTGGGTGTCTTTGCAGCGGCGGCGGCGGCCGCGGCGGCAGCCGCCACCGCCGCCGAGCCAGCGTTCTGATTCACGTACGCCAGCGAGACCTTCTGCGAGAAAACGTCCTGCTGGAAATTCACCGTCGCGTTGCCGTTGCTCGCGAAGTCGCTGTTGGTGGCCGTTTGCTGCTGCGTCGGCATCAGCAGCTGCTGGGCCAGCGCGCTCACCGACACCTGCTGCTGCTTGCTGGCTTGCGTTTGCTGCGTGGTTGTTTGCGTCTGCACGGTGGTGGTGGTCGCGGTGGATATCGTTTGGTGAGACTGCGGTTGAATCGTGCTTCTCTCCTTCACCTGTTCCAGAACGCTCTCGAACTCTCTCAACTGTTCCAACGTCGTCGAGCTGACTTGGTTCGGTACCTCTATGGGAGATCCAAGCAAATTGTCCGTTCTGACTGTCGATTGTTGCTGCTGCGATGGCGGTGGTGGTGGTGGTGGTGGCGGCGGCGGTTGCTGTTGCTGCTGCTGTTGCTGTTGCTGTTGCTGCTGCTGTTGTTGTTGCTGCTGCTGCTGTTGTTGTTGTTGTTGCTGTTGCTGCAATCTTGGCGTGGTTAAAACTGCTTGAATAGCTCCGGTGATGTTCTGCTGCCTCAAAGGGGCACGGATGATGTTCAACTTGACCACCGGCGTTCTCCCAGCTGGTATCGAGTTCGCGTGCGATATAGTCGGTATAATGTTCAATTGACTCGGATTCGTGGTGGATATGGTGACGGGAATTTTGTGCGTGTATATCACACCGGGCGAGGCGTTCTGAACGCTTTGCACCAACTGCGTCAACGTTTGATTCGCGTTCGGGCTGGTGGCAACGTTCGCGTTGTTCCCAGAGCTCTGCACGATGTTCAGGATCTGTCTGCTGGTGGACAGCTGCAACGTGTTTGGAATGTTCGCGATCGACTGTACGTTTATCCCCGTGGTGGCGGCGTTCGTTTGTTGCGCGTTCGGTACCGAGGTTTGCACCGCCTTCGAGAGGTTGGCCGCCTTCTGCGGCGACACCGACTGCACCAGCGTTTCCGACGAGGCGCCGGTCACGCCGCTCGCCACCGCCGACGTGTCCGTCGACAGCGTGTATATGGTCTTGCCGAAAGCTTGCTGAAACTTGGGCAGGCCGGCGTTCTGGCCGGACTGCGCCGTCACTTTCGCGGACGTTAACCTCTCGTACGTGCTCCTGTTCGTGTTCGCGTGTTCGACACCCCTCGGTCCTTGGCGCGAGAAATTCGCCACGTTCGCCGCGTCGTCGATGTTCTGCAGGCTGAGCATGTTCCTCTGATTGGACACCACGTTCGGATTCACCGATGCCAACTGGTACGTGCCGTCCGGCTTGCACACGATCTGCAACTGTTCGGACGCGATGGTTGTCGAGGCGACACCCGAGCTGGTGGTCGTCGTGGTGGTCGCGGTGATCACCGCCGAACATGGAGACGGAGACTTTTTAGGCGACTGGTTCTGCTGTTGATTCCGCCGAATAGGCATGGTTCGCGGGCTGGAGTCCGGCTCGAGTTGACCGACGGAGAGATTCGTGGCGGTGGAAGAGGTCGGCGAACTGTCGGGCGGTTGATTCGTCTCCTCGCCGACGTCGGGAAGAATTGACGAACCCCTCGGTGGTGGTGTCTGACCGGCTGGACTCATGCCGACGCCGCTGTCGTGACCTCCGGAAGATGGTGTACCGGGTAGCTGAATGTTGCCAGCAACGCTCGGCGTTCTGTTCGGCCGCGGCGGTGTGTTCCCGCTGTTGATCGAGCCCGAGTTCGGGCTCTGTGGAATGTTTCTCGAGAGTTGCACGACGTTCACGGTGGGCCGCATCCTCGGCGGCACCATCATGTCCAACGAGTTCAGGCCCGGCACGTTCTTCGCCAAGATGTCCGAATCTCTGACAGCCTTGGCGAGAATGTCGAACTTTCGTTTGCCCAGGTTCGTTTTCGAGTTCAAGTCCCGTCCGTCGTCCGTTTTGCCAGCTACCATCGACGCCCCGACGTTGCCCTTCTGCTTCTGATACGTGGACAACGGGTTCTTGTTCGGCGAGAACGGCATGTTCTTCTGAATGTTCATCAACTCGCTGGTAATGTCGCCGCTGCTCAGCCGTTGCTGCTTCTTCGAACGGATCAGCCGCCTGTCGATCTCGTCCGCCCTCGTCAACACGATCTTCGGGTTCAGGTTCAGCGTGCTGAGCATCGGGGCAAACTTCGATATATTGTTCCCGTTACTCTCCAGGTTATTATTGTCTTTACTACTCTTGTTCAGTAGGTTCTTCTGCAATATCTGCGATATCCTCGTCGACTTCTTCGAGTTCTGCGGCCTGAACATCCTCAGCGACTTGAGCACAGCCGGGTCGCTCCTTCTCTCGGTGATAATCAACGGCGCGGCCGCGGTGTACGCCGAGCCTTTGATCGTTTCTCGTTTGTTCTCGTCCATGTCGGCGGAGAACAGGGTTATAATGTCGTTGCTGCTCACGTCCGAGCCGCTCGCGTCCTCGTTCGTGTTGTTCGCGTGTCGAACGTTCTCGTTCACGAGCATGTGAAAATGCGAGACCGACTCGACCGTCAGCTTCGAGGCCTTCGAACGTTTTTTACTCGACTCTTTGCTCGAGCACGATTTGCCCGGCTTTTTCTTCACCTCGAGCCGGCATCCGTCGCTGCCGAGGCTGTCCGTTTGGCTGTCCTGCGTGTTGCTGTCGGTGTCGGAGATGGAGCTGACCCTGTTCCTAAAGTGCTTCGGCTTGCGGCGTTCCGCGCTGTCGTAGTCGCTCTCGGACGACTCTAGCCTGTGGATTTTCCTCTGTCTGCCTGTCCTCCTTATCCGCAGCACGCTCCCGCTGTCGGAGTCGGTGGTGGTGGTGTCGTCGAGGCTCCTTCTCGTCGAGGATCTCTTGTAGCTACCAGCCGGCTGGAAGCTACCGAACTGTTCCGAACCGTCCGAGGGTAAATCGACCCACTGCTCGTACCCTTTCTCTATCCCGAAGAAGATGTCCTTCGTGTCGTCCTCCGACGGCCAGTCCTTGAACTGCGAGTAGTCGATGTTGAGGTACTTGAGCTCCTTGTTCGTGTTGCGCATCTCCTCGGCGTTCTCCAGGTACCTCTCGCACAGGCTGTTCAGTTCCTTCCAGTCTAAAACCCAGCTGAGCATGTGGTAACGGGGACTGCTGAGAACGACGGCCAGGTCGTCGCAAAGCTGCGGCGACAGGCCGAGTTTCTCCGCGTCCAGCACCTGATTCGGCACCGATTTCTCGTCGTAGTTCGCCGAACCGGTCACCGCGTCCCCTTTGATCAGAATCAGAGCGTCGAGAGTTCTCTCCACGTTCCTGGAAGCCGTCGTGTCGTTCGACTCCGGGGTCTTGCTCCGTCGCGTCGCGATGTCGCAGTTCCCGGTGAACTCGCCGCAGTTGAAGCAAAGCTCGCCGAGGGGACCGTTCGACAACGGGTCCCTCTTCGGATGCAACAGACACCTGTCGCTCACCGTGCTGCTGATCGCCGCCGCGTCACCCTTCTTGGGCGTCAGCAGGCTCTTCAACAGCTGATCCGTCCGTTCGAAGCTCTTGCTCACTTGCCCGTTCTGGAAGTCCATGTTCTTCTTCGTCGACGCAATCGTCGTCGTTATCGTCACGCCCGAGCTGGGCAACGACGACACAACTGGAAACAACTCGTCGCTCTTCTCGCCGTTACCGATGATGCCGTTGCTCTCGGCCCTCTTCAGCCCTCCCACCACGGTCGAATGATTGTTCTCCAGGATGTGCTTCAATTTCTCGCTACCGACGACGTTGCTGTCGCCGCACGCTGTCCCACCGTCCTCTTTCGTCTTCCCGCACTCGACCGCGATCTCCTTGATCCTGTCGTAACAAGTTCTGGTAGGATGCAGGGAGAACGCTGTCAGCACGCATTCACGGGCAATGCCGATGTTGCTACCGACTACGTCCGCCAGCTTGAGGAACTGCATGCTCAGACGCTCCGCAGTCTCGCGGACCTTCTCCGTGTCGGACTTTGTCTTCTGGCTCTCAAGCTCGTTCATGTCGGTGGTCAACGCCCTGATGTACAATTCGATCACCAGGGGCTTTATGCTGTCGCCGAACTGCAATCGAAAGAAGAACAAACGATGAGAATGATCTCGGATCGTTTCACTTTCACACGTTGAATGCCACGCACGTCGAGAATTTTTTGCAACCAAGATTGCAACATTTTCTCAGTTTTAAGTATATTTAACACACTGCGGACGGGGAACGCTTTTTTGCAGGGGACACACGACCCAGGCAACGTTATATATTATAATTTATATTATATAGTTATACGTATTTATATATATTATAATTAATTTATAATGTACAATTATATATTATAATTTTTCAAAAAGTAGGGAAATGGTTTCCCAACAGACCACACCAAGAAACGTTACTAGAGGTATTTTATAACTCTAAAATGAAAAATAATTAATAATTTTAATTATTAATAAAATAATACACTTGTTAAATGCTATACATTCTCTTGAACCCTTTCAATCATATATTAAATAATTCAAAAAATACGAGAAAATACAGGCTATATATGAATACCATCCTCAATGTGTTAATACAAATATAAAATAAATAATAGTTAAAATCTAATACATAATAAATAGATTCTAATACATAATAAATAGATTCTTAAATATTACTATAAAAAAATATATACTAATATTTAAGAATATTTTATCAATGTGAAATTAAAGAAATGCATGTATGCATTGTACAAAATTTCTCTGTTGCTCCAAAAACGTGCACAAATGTTTTAATTTAACTTAAGTTAAATATTTATTATAGTAAATGTGTTAAGTATAATCCAGGCAAAACAAAGAATAAATTTTATTACTTTTCAATAATTTCTGTCCAATGATATCATACCGTCAAAAAGAAAACGACGAATTATTATATACGGTTTGGTCGCTAGTTATGGTCCGTAATCAGTTGCCAGCGCAAGTGGTTAAATCAAGATTAATAGAAACACATAAATATTCGAGTGAATGTGAATATTTTTCGATGTTTCGACATTACCTTTGTTATTATATAGTTGTATTATTATATGAAGAAATGCTTTTGCTTTGCTTTTTTGCTTTTCAAATGTTCTTGTTAAGAAAAAAAAAAAAAAAAATCTAACGCTTCTTGCAATATCCAATGCAAATATCCTCAAAATATAATTTTTGTGAACAGTATAGTTCACTTTGAATTACTGAAACCTGGAGAACCCAGTTACTGCAGGCTTGTATTGCCAACAATTACAATTGTGACTGCGTTTCAAATTGTTAGGAAAAAGGACAGTTTTAGTCAGTAAGTAAGAAAAGTAATACCTCATTAAATGCAAAATAATTGACCTGATATAATAGTAGGTTCGTGTCGACGTTTTGGGCCAGTCACGTGGCATTCAACGCAATCAGTATGAAACAGGTGGGTAAGAAAAACGCGATATATACATATATATATACTCACATGCTTAACAAGTACCGCGCAAAAGATATAAATGTGTTGAGCACTCTCAGCAGGTTCGATCAATTTCCGTATCATGCCCGGCAACGTAGGCGCTACGTCTTTCAATTTCGAATGCAACAATGCCCAAGAGTTTAGAATTTGTTCGAGGATGTTCGCGCCGGTTTCCGGGACAGGGCGTACCATACCGGCGGTAACGAGATATTGTGCAACCAATTCGGCAGCCTTTATCGAATTTCTCCAAACGCGTGCGGTCCCATACTTGGTCGGTCTTTCACCGCTGAGTCGCTGGACCAATTCCAATCCGTCGCTGAGGTCCATTAATTTTAGCTGAAAAGAAAGGCTCCTTTTATTAAAGGCTCTGGAAAATTGATCGGCGAACACTTTGCAGTTCGCGGCAACAGCTAAAAACTCGAAAGCCGAGGCTATATATCGGATCGAGCAACGCTCTTTTCCTTCTGGATTGGACGGATGGAATAAATACTTACTTGAGCGAATATATCTTGCGTGCGTTTCAATTTATACAAGAGGACAATGTAGACGTCGATCATGTAATGAACGTGATGAGAATCCGAGAGTGAACGCAACCGATCGCTCCGTCGGAGGGAACGTACGCAAGCGGCGGCGAGGTTCACCGCTATGTCCTCGCAGCGGTCCTCGCAAAGTATTTTCAGCCTCATTGTCAGCAGTTCACCTTTCTCCGAACAGCAGAACTCTACATCAGCCGGTCAACAATAACAATAACATCCATCGTTAGTTATTCAAAAACGTCTCGCAAATTTTTCATTTTTCATTTCTTTTTTTAACACTAAACTTACCACGAGCGATCAAATTGACCGTTTTCAAACTTCTGCACAATTTTCGCAGTTGTTTAAACGTTATCACATCGCTATCAACTTTTACGATTTTTCTAAAAATATACATACGATGTATTTTTCAATATTTACTTCTCGTTTTAATTTTCTTTTTTTTTTCCCCCCACCGAGAAGTATATGTAGCCTGCCCTCAATTTGATCGATCGAGAAAATATGATATTTACATGTTATACTTTTATAATTGTTGTATCATGACGAATTATTGTCATGTTATATTTTTAGAATTGTTATATTACGACGAAAATATGGTGTTACATGTTACATTGTCGACGTGAACGAGACGCTGTCGAGTATGCACGTGAATGGTTTATAACAACGTTTCATCAAGGCAGATGTACACAGAACTCGCAGAGTTGGGTGACATAGTATAATTTTATAACTACAGGGAATAATATCAAAGAATGTACATAAGTTCTAAAGTGTTTCCTTTGCATCTCATGTTACAAGTGCTAATTTGAAAAAAGAAAAAGTATAAGCCAGCAATACTCTGACGTAAATTTTGTATTTCGTACATGGTGCGTACATTCTGTGGCGAATATTGATCCCAAAATGTCAAGGCATTCCAAAAATATAATAAAGCTATTATAGTAAGAGAAGTCTCTGTTAGGGACACACGCAGTGTTAACTTTTTGCCATTTTTTAAGAGAACTATTAGGTTTCTTGGAAAAGAGAGTTTTACCTTTGCGACGAGTAAAATACAATGGAAAAAAAAGAAAAAACTGGCCTTGAAATTCAAGGCAGATTCTTTGCACGTATTTCCATCAAAGCGAAGGTATAGAATTCGTCTATTCATGACAGTCACGGACAAACTTTTCTTTCCATTTCCTGTGCTACGAATTTAGCGAGTGACGTAATGGGAAATGTAAGAGGAAAAGAATAAGGTGAGAGTGCAATCTACCCTCTTCATGTTCGGAATCCGGTTGGCCGTTAAGTATGCTGTCGAGAGCGGGATGAGTCCATGGATTGTGCACCAGAGCTATCAGGGCAGTGCACCTGGGTGCAGCGGGGTGTTGCACCAGGTGTGACGCGCACCTCTGTAACGTTACACTGAGGTGCGTCTTGGTCGCGGGTGACAACTTTGGCCACTCCCCGCGCAGTACCAATTTCAACGTGTGTCTGTAACAATAAATACCACAGTAAGAAACGAATCCTAATCCTCAGTTCTCCGAAAGGGAGAATTTTTTCAGATAATAATGCGTTGAAATATTGTTAGGATCTCAAGAGAGAACCGATGTGTATATATATATTGTGAAAATGTTATAGATATCCAGAGAAGTTCTCGCCATTTTATCATTGTAAGTTTGATTCACCAAAATGATGAACCTCCTTCACATCTCATAAACTTTCCCCCAATGGTTACTCTTTTCTAAAAATCTTTCGTTTCACCGTGGAAAGATCCTGACACTTCTTCTTTTGCTCGTTTCTCATGTAGTTATCCAGACTCAGAAACAAGTGAAAATCCTTTGACGAATATGGTTCTTGCCATGAGTTATTTTTATCACGAAAAGAACCTGAAGAAACGAAATTTTCTTCCTGTAGTTTACGACAGCTACGTTTCTTTCCAATTCATCACAGCAGTGATAGTTTCTCCCACTTCTGAAAGCTCGTTGAACAGTTCCTCCTGCGCTGTGATCAACAGAAATCGACAAGAACTCTTCTGGATACCTGATACTTGAGCAAATGTTAATCACGAAGCACGTGTTGCTTTCAAACGACTGTGAAAATCATTCATCTTCTCGACGACTTGTCGATGCGAGGTGAAGAAGCACGAAGGTGCACCAATGGGCGCAAAATACTCACTTGTGAGCCCATTCTATGAGAGACTGGGTGGCCTCTGGCGTTGCCCCAGGAATGAAATTGGTGACATGCTCCCAGGCGGACAGAAGTGCATTCACCTTGTCGCCGTACTTCTTTTTGCTGTCACTCAATGTCGCTTCAAGCCCCTGCAACCCGGTAAATCAGCCATCGATTAAATACAAGTGAAACCTCCCGTTCCAAGAGTTTTCCGCAAGAAAGAGAGAGAGAGGGGAGGGGGGGGCGAGGAAGGAAAGGGGGGGAAGAAATGGTCCTAATCGAGTCTTTCGAAGCCCGCAATTTCTACTTTCTTCTCTCGAGCCCGTCGATTTTTGACAACCGATTATCGAATAAGCGACAATTCGAATCTTGTACAAGAGCACATCGGGCAGGATTTCGATTTTTGAAAATTCACCGAATCGATGGTGGTATTTGAAAATGAAAAGGAACAAAGGGATGATGGGAAGCGAGGATGGAAGATGCGATAGAAAAGACGTGGAGAGGAAACTTCGTAAGGGCAGTTCGACGTTAGGAAAGAAAGAAACCCTGTCCGCGACTGGCGTTAGTTACGACCGAGCGACAAACTATCTAATGACAAAGTTTCTCCATGATAATCGATTAACTTTAACCGAGTCTCGTCACTATCAAAGATTGAAGGCAGATCGTATCCTTCGCTGGTCGAACAATCTTCCATTCTTGATGAGAAGAAAACTTCGACACATTCGCTGCGATTAAAGTATAATTCTTTACTTTACTCTACTTCACAGGGGTCAATTTTTATTTTAATAACCTTCGACCTTGGTATCCTTATTTCGTCAAAAAGCCGAAATTACAATAATCACAACTCTAAGGACACTTTGAGTTTTAAATAATTGCAGAAGATGGATGTGTAATTGTTAAAAACATCCGTATTAACCACTTGTGCGGGAATAACGTGCCACGCACGTCGAGAATTTTTTCTCCCAAAATTGCAAGTATTTTCTCAGTTTTAAGTATATTCAAATGTAGGGAAAACAAACGATAAGTTTATTAGTTTTTAACAATTTCAATCCAGTGATATCGTACCAACGAGTTCAAAAGGAAAAGAAAGGCGACAAATTATCGTATACGGTTCGGTCACTCGTTATGGTCCGCAATCAGTTGCCAGCGCAAGTGGCTAAAAGTTAATATAAACTAATATAATTTTGTTTAGTTCAATATAAATTAATGTAATTGTGTAAAGAAAGGCAAAACAAATAATAAATTTATTACTTCTCAATAATTTCTATCCAGTGATACCGACGAGTTCAAAAAGAAAGGCGATGAATTATTGTATACGGTTCGGTCACTCGTTATGGTCCGCAATCAGTTGCCAGCGCAAGTGGTTAAAAGTTAATATAAACTAATATAATTTTGTTTAGTTCAATATATACTAATGTAATTGTGTAAAGAAAGGCAAAACAAATAATAAATTTATTATTTCTCGATAATTTCTATCCAGTGATATCGTACCGACGAGTTCAAAAGAAAAAGAAAGACGACGAATTATTGTATACGGTTTGGTCGCTCGTTATGGTCCGCAATCAGTTACCAGCGCAAATGGTTAAGACAAAGTAAAAAGTATTTAGTATTTAAATGAGTCTTATGAACTGATGAATTGAGGTAGACGATGTTCGATTCTTATTTTACTTCAGTACCAACAGTGAAACATAAGGGAAACATCCATAGAAAATGTGGGGCCAAAGAAAAAAAAGCTGATCCAGTTCAAATAAATAAATTAAAAATTTTACGTGATAATTACTTCTGAGCAATGTTTAATTGAACGAAATTTTACATTTATTGCACGACCAATGACACACATTACAACTATGCAGAAATTATTGAAACTTCAAAGTGAAAATTATAAAGTGGCCACCCGAGAAACTTTGGAATGAGTTAAACAAGCAGGTATAAAAACTTCAGAAACAGATTTATGGAGCATGATCAATGGAAACTTTCAAAAAAATCGTTCGGATTCTTCGATGAAAATATAAACATAGTTTTTATTTTTTGGTAAGATTTCCTTTATATATATATTTTAAACGAGAAAAAATTCATTCTTATTTTACAATTTTTCGATTACTTCATTTCTTTCAATATAAATACACGTAGTAAGTGCTCTATAATGGGAACCGATTTTGACGAAATCTGGCATAAATTTAGTTTTTAAAAAAATATTTGACCTGTTTTTCTTTTTTTTATCGGCAATCATCCACGTTGTAGGAGTGACTACTTCAAAGTTAAGGCTGCGAAATTATTTCGTCAAACATCTCGGAAAATTACTGAAGATACAGTTTCTGTTTAATTTGACAAAATTAGTATCACTTAACGAAGAACTTGACAGTTTATACCATTTTGCGAAAAAACTTTTTGTTCAAACAACACGTCAGAAGAATCGCATTTTTCATAAGTTTTTTCAAGTGTTGATAAATTTTCTGAAATGTTTGCTCGTGAAAGCTATACATTCAAATTACGGATAAAATGGAATCTTGATTTTGCATTGTAAAAAAAATGTTCATTATCGTTGAGACTCGCGAGCAGGAAGCACACCACGCACGTAGTAGCTAGGATCAATAGCATCATCCAACATACGTTGAGTAACTTTAAGTTTAATAAATTTCCATCGTAGAGTTTCAAAAATTCGAGCCTCGGAGCCGGTTGAAGGGTGGATAATCCGGCGTGTAATTATTAATTGCGGGAGAGAAAGGCGTTTAATCCCTGGCAAAGAGCGTGGCGCAACGTGGCCGTTTCCAGCAGGGGACCAAGTGACCAGTGACCAGGGGACCACGTGCGAAAACAAGACGAAAACGATATCCTTCCATTAAACCGCAAATATTGGCCAACCGGAATCAATGTCCCGTCCCGTATGAAAACTGCCTGGACGAAATCCCCTTTTTGATTGATCCGGACGACAACCGAATCGCCACATGGAAACTAATAAGGTACTACCGAACGAGATCAAACACAAAAACGATTTAAGAAATTGGACGGAATCGATTAATTTGCCTCGACGGGGGGGAAACGGGGAGGGGGGCGAGGGAAATGAGACGACACAAGCGTTGCTGGAAGCTCGTTCGACTTCAATCCTGTTCGTTAACAAATCTACGAGCAGGGCATTTTCGTTTAGAGATGCACGGAAAAAAAAAAAAAAGAAAAAAGAGAACAGAGAAAAAAAGAAACGATTTTCACATGTAAATCAAAACATACGCGCGATAAATATCGGAAACTCGAAGATCGAATAAAAATTTACTGCTTTTAGAAAGCAGCGAGCAAGGTGTAGCGCGATTTTTCTCTTTTTTAAAAAGTTTATTCCCGATGTGTACAGCGCATCGCGTTCACGTAAAAAGAGACGAGAAACGGGGAAAGAAGAGGGAGAGAAAGTTAAAAAATAAAAAATAAAAAAAAAAGTCGAAATTTACCTGACAAAAACAAAGCTTCAACCGTTCGACCATTTAACTTGATGTTTAAACGTGCAAGCAACCTTGGCTCGAAACGTTTTCGTTTCTTTCGGAGATTCTTTGGAGAATCAATTAGATCGTCGAAGTAAAGGGGTGGGGCTGAAAGAAAAAGAGAGGAAAAAGAAAAGGTATTAACAAAGTATTAGCAAATAACCAACAGAATTTTTCACGGATAAAAGAAGTCGCTGGGAAAAATTCCTCGGACTCTCGGCAGGGAAACTTCCAATTGGAAAAGGAGTTAATTTCGACGGTATACCTCGGGCGAGCTCAACCAACTGGTTACTTACAGGCAACTCGCCGATCTTACTTTTGCGTAACTTTCTCCATTTGCAACTTCCGTGCCCCGCTCGCGAACAACCCCCGCGCGCCATTCAGATACCCGCCCTGCTCGTTCCTTTACCCTCCACCCTTTCCTATACTTGTTCGTCGTTTCTGCTTCTACTCTTCGACAGTATCTCACGCCTCCAATTTCACACCCGTCATCGATCAAATTTTCCTCCACATCCCGCACTCGCGTTTTCCTCGATGAAATTCATTCGTTCTTTTTTTTTTTTTTTTTTTTTTTTTTAAAATCCTACCTTTCGTATCTATCGCGAGAAGCTTCTTTGATCTTTTCTTTAACATCTTGCGCTGGAGTTACACGCCACATACGTCGAGAATTTTTTGTTCCAAAACTGCAAGTATTTTCTCAGTTTTAAGTATATTGAAATATAACCCAGGCAAAACAAATAATAAATTTATTACCACTTAGTATTTCACTTTTTCTATCCAATGATATACCGATGAATTCAAAAAGAAAGCGACAAATTATCGTATACGGTTTGGTCACTCGTTATGGTCCGCAATCAGTTGCCAGCGCAAATGATTAACCTCTTGCGCTGGAATGACGTGCCACGTACGTCGAGTATTTTTTGTTCCAAAATTGTTCCAATATTTTCTCAGTTTTAAGTATATTGAAATATAACCCGGGCATAACAAATAATAATAAATTTATTACCTCTTAGTAATTTCTATCCAGTGATATACCGATGAATTCAAAAAGGTTTGGTCACTCGTTATGGTCCGCAATTAGTTGCCAGCGCAAGAGGGTTAACCTCTTGCGCTGGAATAACGTTCCACGTACGTCGAGTATTTTTTGTTCCAAAATTGTTCCAATATTTTCTCAGTAAGTATATTGAAATATAATCCAGGCAAAACAAATAATAAATTTATTACTTCTTAGTAATTTCTATCCAGCGATATACCGATGAGTTCAAAAAGAAAGCGACGAATTATTGTATACGGTTTGGTCACTCGTTATGGTCCGCAATCAGTTGCCAGCGCAAGTAGTTAACCTCTTGCGCTGGAATGACGTGCCACGTACGTCGAGTATTTTTTGCTCCAAAATTGTTCCAATATTTTCTCAGTTTTAAGTATATTGAAATATAACCCAGGCATAACAAATAATACATTTATTACCTCTTAGTAATTTCTATCCAGTGATATACCGATGAATTCAAAAAGGTTTGGTCACTTGTTATGGTCCGTGAACCAGTTACTAGCACAAGAAGTTAAAGATTCAATCCATTCAGGACACGTGTTCGGTTGTCTCGGTAGTTTCTTTCGTTTCAGTTGATAAATAACGGATGTATCGTATTTACGATATTTTATGTCTCGTATCGCGTCATAGAATTACGTATGATCTATTACCTCCCTCGATTTCTCCGAAACGCCATCTTGCGAAACCTAACCTAAACCACCCTAATGGTTTGTTTACAATGTACAATAGCGCCGTCATAAATGACCGCGCTTTTCATTTCGTAAGCGCTCGTCGCTCATCCCCACCAATTCTTGGAATTGGGACTCATCCCCACTCTTTCAATTCGTAGAATACACCACGAGTCTTAAGCGTCAGTTTTCGGTCTTAACTATGGACGATTATGAGTGCACTACATTATAGTTCGAGGTGCATTTTTGTATCATTTATCAAAAGTACGAAGAGCACGGAGAGTAAATCTTGGCGGTGTACGCAGACCGTGAAAGAAAATTTTAGGGCAATCTAATACTTTAAATGGATCTTTCATAGTTCAAAGACATCGAGGTGCATTCGTATTTCTGATTTGTGTAATGGTTTTCTGTAAAGTATCTAATTGGAACATCTCTCGTATCTCGATCCATCTCTTCAAATGATTAGGTTCGCGGCCAAAGAGTAACTGCATTTTTCTTTGTGAAAATGAAAGGCGAATTTTTCGCGAGAAATTTTATTAGACAATATAAAAAAATTTTAATATATTGAAATACATTTTCTTCGAATACCTGTGACCATCCTTCAGGGAACTTCCTAATTTAGCGTTCAAAAAAGTTTTTATTATTTTCGATAAAAGAAAAAAAGAAAAACAGTTTCAAGAACAGAATTTGATATCCTCAGTAGTGGTGAAATTTAGCAAACCAATTTCGACACTGCTGAAGTTTTTCGTCATGCGCGTTGGATAATTTTTCACGAGCTCGTATAACATAATTCAGCAAAACTCCTTCTTGATTTTCTACTTTGAAATCGACGGCCAACAAACAAACGTTAACGAGATTTTGCATTTTCTTTCCCTAAAACTTTTTCTATAGCTCGGACAATCAGTTATCAGATTATAGAACGAACTTGCGGTTTGAAATGAAATTAGTGACATTTTTTACTAGACTGACATGTATGTCCATCTATATTAAAAAAAAAAAAAAAAAAAAAAAAAAAAAAAAACGCAATTACTTTTAGGCCAACACCTGATAATTGAGAATTATAGTTTCCAAACTTTTTTTCTTTTCTTAAAATTAAAAAAGTATCGACCGTTGATATCTCGTCCTTTACAGTTTTCTACTTTCTGCGTTTCACCGGTAAAATAACTCGTAGCCGTGACCCTGTAAAGAAATCTGACAAAAAGAAGAGCAAAATTTGAAAGACAGAGCGCACGAAGGATCTTCGATATTAATTTTTACACGGCAACTTTTCAATAACGCGATTATATGCAACCCTTTGCGAAAGTTCTATCAATTCTCCCTTCCCTGATGCCGAATCGAATTCCGCTTCTGATTTGAAGTTTCCGTCGTCGTTTCACTGATTTTTCGAACAACACCGAGAAATCGTAGAAATTTCATTTCGCGGGTATCGAACGCGTTTATAAGAGAATTCGCATGCCAACTTTAAAATGGGTCTCGTGAAACTCCTTTCGAACGTGGTATCTATCGTGCTCTTTACCACTTTGTGCGTCTCGGACTCGTTGAACCCGAAGCTTAGGTATTCCCGGTGAATCCGTAACCCTGGAAAATCGGCCAGCAGGTGAAGAAAGGTCAGCGCCGAACGAGGGGACAGAAACAACAAAATTAGAGAAACAGTGGATCGCGCGTCTGATCTCCCGAGTCTGGTAAAATTCGTCTCGTTCGAACTACGAGTCCCTATTCACACATGTGTATTACGTCTCTTAGATTAACGGTTAGCAGTAATTACTAATTAACACGTTCGAGACGTTGTCAGTCCCTGCGGACTGACACTCCATTATTCGTTTAGCCGGTATCGGACACCTCACTCGGACGCGTATCGAGTCTGATAAATACACTTGTTTATTAATATAAAAAATACACGTAAAAAAATTATAATTTATAAAACATAAAAAATACACGTTCGGCTCCGTCTCGAGCGTGTTAATAATTAATCTCGACGGTTAAGAGACCAGAAAGAAAACGACACCAAGGATAAAAAGATGGGGAGAGAACGGCGAATGGAACCGGTGATAAAATCAAATGAAAACAAAGTTAGGAACGAGCGTAAACCGGGTCCCCCTCCCCCACACCCTCTCCTCTCTCTTTCTGTTTTTCTCTGTCTATATGAAGGAAAGAAGGAGCGCAAGTGAACCTGTGTCCTCACCACGCACGACTTTTGGATGTGCGAAGACATTCAGAGGAGTGGTCGTGCTGATCGGCGATACAGCAGCAGTGATACCGAAGTTTCAGCGGTGGGAACGCGTGGTGGTCGCCGGGGCTGCTGAAGAAGAAAGATCAGCTGCGTTCTTCTTCGATCGAGGCCTAGGGTGACTTTGCGCCGCGTCGACGGTGGCGTGGACGACGTTCTTCCTCCGCTCTGTACGGGCGACGCTGAGCTGGCAGGGGTAGGGGCAGGGCTCGTAGCGGACATCAGCGACCTTCGCAGCACTGAGCGATATCGATATATATATGTATATATATATGTATAACCTGTATATGTATCCTGTGAATTGCCGGAAGATCCCGTCGGCACGATGCCCTTCTACGAGACCAAAAAGCCGCCTCCTCCTCCTCGTCTTCGCACCCTTCCCCTTCCCCTTCCCGCTGCCTTCTCCCTTCCTTTCCAGCCCCTCTTGCTTCTGTTTGATATCTGCCAGTCTTGTCCGTGGTTTCTACTCCTCCTCCTCCTCCGCCGCCGCCGCCTCCTCCTCCTCCTCCTCCACCTCCCCCACCGCCCCCTCCCCCTCTTTTTCTTCTTTCTTTTCTTTCCCTTCTTCTTCTTCTTCTTTCTCGTTTCACCCAGCCGTCTCGGGCTTTCTGCCGCTCTTCTCACCAGGTGGTCTCCACAGTCAGGGCGCACGCCACTACCAACTGAACACCAGCGCCTGCTCCACCACTACCATCTGCAAATCAAAGCAAAGACAATCGAATCATTTCCACTGGCTCGTGAGAAAAGTTGCTGCTACTCTTCCGAGCATCCCTCCAACCTCCTAGCGCGCTTAACCTCTTACGTAGCACGGGAATAACGTGCCACGCGTACGTCAATTTTTTTTTTCTGTCCCAAAATTGCAACATTTTCTCAATTTTAAGTATATTTAAATGTAACCCAGGCAAAACAAATGATAAGTTTATTACTTCTTAATAATTTCTATGCAGTGATATCATATTGACGAGCTCAAAAGAAAAAGAAAGGCGACGAATTATCGTATACGGTTCGGTCACTCGTTATGGTCCGCGAATCAGTTGCCAGCACATGGGGTTAACCTCTTACGTAACACGGGAATTACGTGCCACGCGTACGTCAATTTTTTTTTTCTGTCCCAAAATTGCAACATTTTCTCAATTTTAAGTATATTTAAATGTAAC